>NC_042289.1:6946263-7167578 GCF_901000725.2 Takifugu rubripes
GTGATTATTGAGTGTCAAATAGGAAAAAACAAGGTCAAATGGCTTCAAATGGAAAGAACTACAGTGTGTTTACCTTCGATGGTTCCCCACTTTGTTTTCCTCCCCAGCAGCCTCCTCCCGTTGACCTGGTACTCCTGATCACTGCCCACCACAGCAAATGGTATCATCTCCTGTTCAACAGTGGAGTTCGAGGTAGTTTAATCCCACCGTTACTCCATGCATCAGGCACGATCGTGCTTCTGGCTACAACTGTGAGCATGATCGTCACCACAGCAGCCATAAATATCTTTTAGCCCCAGAACTTGAACATGATCCTCACCCTGATCTTCTCGTTGATCATTCTGTCCTCGGCATCCTCGTCAAATTCCTTCTGAGGGTACACGTCGATGCCGTTGGCTCGCAATTCTTCTCTGATCTGGTAAGAGAAGGTTCAAACATTAAACCAAACTAAATCCACCGCAGTTTAAAAAGGATCCACTCTCAGATCTTCAGTTTCAGGTATAATGGTGCAGACGGTTACGGTTGTCTTCAGAGTCGTCACACTGTAGACTGAATAGATTATAGTGGTATTAATGCTAATCTCTCCTTTAATCTACTCCAAAGGTTCGAGCTTATTTATTAATTCACCTCTGTGTGCAGTTCGAAGAGAAACGCGAGTTTAATGGAGAGAACACCTGCCAGGCAAATATGACAGACAACAGGAAATCCCTGAAGACGTTTATAATAAATGCATGAACACATGCAACATTAATAGCCGAGCAGAAGAATAAAAGCGTCATTTTTTATTGAACTCTCTAGAGCAGTGGGGAGCAAAGAGGAGCTTATTGTCAGCTTTGATGCCACAAATGCAAAACACAATAGGATGTTTCTGGGGTAACGATGTGGATTAAACATGAACATTTAACAGAAGACACAAGAAAAACAAGATGCTACCTTCTTTTTGAAGAAGTCCCTCTCCTCCAGGGTGAGTGTGTCTGCCTTGGCAATGACGGGGACAATGTTCACCACCTTACTGAGACGCCTCATGAATTCCACATCAAGAGGCCGCAGACTGAGAAGGAAAAATAAGGCATAGATGAAACACATCTGATCCAGCAGGGGGCAGACGACAGCTCCTATACTGTATAAACACGGTATAAAATGTGTGAACAGCTGCTTCTCAAGGTTAAAAGAACCTTGGATCAGTTTCAGGGCCTTCTCCACAATTTGATCTCATCCTTTTCATATAGCTTCGGCACCAGGCTAACGACCCAGCGACACAGAACGATTATTGTCAAGAAGAAGTCTTGTGCTCTCGCACAGGAAAATATCGGTAAAGCAAAAAGGAAAAATTGATTATGTGCTCACAAACACCCACACAGACTCTCTGTCTCTTACTGCCTGGCTCCCATTAGACCTTTAAAAGCGAACCCTGAGCAGCTGCTGGCCGGAGCATGTGACATCTGCACTGCTGGATCAACATGAATCACTACTGGATGAGGCACAGAGACAGGAGAGTGCTTCTCACCAGCAACCCTGCCTGAGCAAAGACGGGAACACTTTAATGGAACTCCAAGCCCGACAATCTACAGCAGCTCTACCGCAGTAACACGACTGTAGCGTCTGGACACCATAACATCTTCCCTGTTCACTCTGAACAAGCGCCTGAACAACAGTTTAAGCACGTCAATAAAAGCCAGATGTGTGTGTAAGAGATCCAAGAAGAGAATGTTTCTACTGCTGGTGTGTTCTAAAAAGTGTTGGATCAAAAAGGTTCAACCTTTGTGTCTCCACCATCAAGAATTTGATGGGAAGGAGACCAGTAATGTTAGCAAATGCTAATCAATGGAGCTAGCCCCAGTGGAAACATTATTATTTTATCACATTTTTTTAGGAGATCAATGTAAAAACTGATCATAACTCAACACACTGCCAACAGCTACAGCAGCGCTGTCATGCAGACTTACATTAATGTTAACGCTAGCTTCGAAGGCAGTTTGTGAACACCACTAACGCCATAACATTCGAGTTGACCAAGTTGGCACGTTTGGAACAGGAACTAAACCAAACTTAATTTGCCTTGACTGTCCATGTTCCAACTTAGCTGTCGGCACCAGACACAGCCAACAATGTGCAGTTAATCAGTTCGGCGAGAAGGTGCCCTGGGAGTCAATTAACTGGAGCTTTGCTGAAGTTATTGGATTACGCTATGAATATCACACTTCAAACGTAAGCGTGAAACTGAAAATTCACATCACGGTTTATTTGACAGAAACAACTGAAGTTCAGGCTCTTACGGAGAAACACTGAAGGGCCTGTGGAAAATACACTAAATTCCGACAATAAATTGAATTAAATTTATTATTAAAATTAAATGTCGTTTAATATCATTTCAGTGTGCATTACCAGTGTCCAGTAGGGGGGATGAAGTAAATGCAACAGTGGACTCTGGAGTCTGGAATCCTTTTCTTCCTGTTGATATTGATCTCCTCCTGCAGGTACGCCTCATACTGGTCATTAATGAACTTCATGATGGGCTGCCAACTAAACGGGATCAATGGAGAGGATTTTGAGGAAAAAGAGTAATTCATTCCACATAATGGAGGTTTTTACAACATACCAGTTCTCATTGTTAATCTGGTCTCCAAAGCCTGGTGTGTCAATGACTGTCAGCTTCATCCTCACCCCCTTTTCCTCAATGTCTGCACACACACGCGCACACACAGGAGGATATATTTCAGCACGTCAGAGAAGCCAACATTTATGATATTTGCCTCCTTTAATAAAATGACACTGGGATCATATGTGGTTCCGCACCATGGCTGATGGACTTAATTTCCACCGTCTTCGGAATCTTCTCCTGGGCTGTTGCCAGCACAGACTTACGACTGACTTTGGACTTAAACAGTGTGTTCATCAGAGTCGACTTTCCCAGGCCGCTCTGTCCTGTAAGCACAAACATACAGATTACACAGATTACACTCAGGATCTACAGAGGCATCCGTTGGTCGATAAACCAAAAACCAGGACATATGAAGGATGTGCAATGACACTCATTGGGCTGAGGTAGAGACAGACTGCAGGTCCCTGTCTGCATAAACACTCCCAAAATGGTATTCGCATTCCTGACTGCAACCCAAACACACCATCAATACTGCTGTCAGGTCCTTAGTAAAAGATCAGGAACTTTGCAATTAACCTGTACAAAGAAGTTTAGAATGATAGAAATATTTTAAGGTCAAACATCCAAAATTAACTTTCATAATTTCCCCACATTTAAGATGAAGATGATAAATCTAAAGATGGTCGGGTGACATTGTCTCCAACCATAAAAACACCATCCCAATTACTGGCAGCGCTTCTGTCGAACATAGTTTGAGATGAAGGCGGATGCCAGAGCGCGGTGGTTTCTTTTACCGCCACCTCTGCATCTTAACCCCGAGGCGTCTTCATAACCACCAAGTTTATTTGAAGATGAAGCAGAGCAGACACACCAAGGTGAGGCAGTGGGGGGGGTTATGATGACCTGTCTACTACCACTGAGCTTGAGCTGTGTGTGTGTGTGTGTGTGTGTAATTAGCTCCTGTTTTACAGGTGTGTGATCACAGTGATGAGGCTCACTGAGAAAGAGCCTTCCAAGTCCTGCTGTGTGTGGCTGCTTATTAAAGCTGGTTTGAGGCTTTTATTTACCGTCAGAACCGGATTACAGAGAAAACCAGAATAACAGGACTCGTTTGATAACGCTGACTGGGCATGTTTGAGGATAAACACACATTTATAGTCAGGGACAGAACTGACACTAACACAAACGTGCTACTTACTTACCCACGACCATTATGTTCAGTTCAAACCCTTGCTTCATGGCCTTCCTCCGCATCTGCTCCAAAATGGCGTCAATCCCCACATAACTGAAATCCATGGCAGGACCCCCGGCCTTGTCCCCATACAGGCCAACCACTGCTGGGGTCACCACAGTTTCCGGCACCGCTGCCTCAGTCATGGCACTGTTGTAATGGGAAATTACCTCCGACCCTGTGATATGGGGAAAGGAAAAAGAAAAAAAAGAAGGTTGACAGAACGTTCAACAACGTGAAATAATGAGCAGCATCACTGCTGTTTACTGTGTACTTCACAATGTGAGGCTACGCAAAAAAGTACCACTTTCTCTGATATTACTGGAACCATTTAGCCAGAGATTATCCTGCTAGTCCTTGCCAAGATGTCCATTGACACCATTCTGGTGCCTGCCCTTCTCATCAGGCTCCAACAGTAGCAGCAGCTTTGAAAACTGGCTTTGTCTGAAGGGCTACGTCTCATTTGTTTGGGCTGAAGTCAAGTGTAAAAATGGCCAAACTTTAGAGCTTGCGTGCCCCCATATTTCTTAGCTCTAAAAAGTTGCCAAGCAACTAGAAAAGGCCTGGCCTTTGTTACTGCTCCCAGGCAGGAGCGACCCAGTGTATTAACATCATTAAAGTACAAACTCTCATTTTGGACAGATTAGATAAAGAGGGTATGTTAATGATTACTATACCGTAGAGGTGCTGGAAGGCAAAGTCTGTTACCTTCAGACAGTCTGTTCTGACTTACAACCTCGCTCTTGGCAAACTACTGTACAATGGTATTCAGTCACAGATGTGCACACAGAAAAGTGGCTTTTTAACAAAGCGATGAGACAGCGTAGGTTAGGAGATCCCTGCAGAACAGTTCAGGACTGCTCCCCCTCACAAAGCCTCCCTCAGCCCTCAGTGCAGCATTACTGTCCTGCTATTGTGAGCTGAAACATGAGCTACTTACACAGCAAGCCTCTGTTACAGAAACACACCGTCTGCACACTCTCCTACTCACACACACTTAAAAATAATTTAAAAAACCAGCAGCCCTGTAGGCAGGCACATGCATGGAAACATGACACAAATGCACAGATTTGTGCACAGTGGATTAGATGGGGAAACAGTGGCGCTGGTTGACTCCAACATTAAATGTTACCTTTATATTGAGTTCCATTTTGTGTGTGTGTGTGTGTGTGTGTGTGTGTGTGTGTGTGTGTGTGTGTGTGTGTCCCACCTATGGAAGCAGCTTCTCTGGTCTACTTCACCACTTCCCCATCCTGTTCCAACACTCAGTCAGCAGCTTAGTGTGACTTACTGCCCTCCATGTCTGAATCTGCTCCTCCCACATTCCCTCACCTCTGCTCCTGTCCCTTCTCCAACCTCACCCTTTCCTCTCTCCACATTCTGTCTTATCTCTCACTGCTCACTTCCATCCTCTGCTCTATCTCCCGTTTGACACCACTCCCTCCCAAATGCTCATACCAAGTGTTCTGGGCATTGTTGACCACTACCAACCTCATGATATCGTCCTTTGTGTTACGTTTTATTCACCCCTATGGAAGTCTTTGTATCATTCCCGCAGACTTGGGGGACAGGAAGGTCTTGGAAGATTGCCGTGGGAAAACAAATAAGAAAATTCACTCTAATTATAACTTAACAGCTACAATCCTGTTTTCCGTCCTATTGTGAGCAACTGATCCCACAGTGTAATGAGGCTCAGAAAAAACCAAAGCTGAGGTCTAACACAGTCATTAGGAAGCCTGCTGGGAACCGTCTAAATAATCTTCCGGTTTAGAAGCCAAAGGTCCTTATACTCGTAGAGTTTCCATGCTGATCAGCCAAAGTGCTGCAGAGATGCGATGTCCACCAAATACAGGTGTTAGGACACAGCTGTAAGGAGCACGGCCCCATAACACATCACAGAAATCTGATCTCTGGCATGGTGATGCTGCCAGACACACCCATCCAGACACAACCCCCCACCCCCCCCCCCCCCCCCCCCCCCCCACCCCCGACTAAAAGGTTCATGCCAGGTCAAATTGAATTGACTGATAGTGAGGAGCAAATATGTTGAATGATGTTTGAAAAACACATCTGTATTATATCGATGATTTTACATATTTTCCTTTCAGCAATTGGACTGCAAACATGTGGAGCTGTTAAAATTAAACTCAATTTAAAAAAAAAAAAAAAAGAGGAAAAGACATGACTCATTTTTGTGAGGGTATTTTAAATTACGGTAACTTTATGGAGTGGGGAACGGTTAGTGGTCCACATACCACAACGCATTCTGAAATGGAAAAACAAGGAGAAGAAAACAGAAAGCAAAGATCAGACCATGTGCATGTAAGCATGAATAAAGGAGAAAAAGCACAATGGGAGAAGACCGCAGAGGATGGGGAGAAAGAAGGACGAGGCCAGGAAAATGAGGACTGGGTCTGCAATGACAGAGCCAAAAACAGCAAGAAGGAACATTGATTTATTTCACTTCTGAACCATTCCACCCAAACCAAACAGTGGTAGGAACACAGCTGAAACACTGTCGGATTTCAGATGTGAAGAACAGAAGAACACTGTGACTGCGTGAGTCGTCTGTGTTCAGTGGACAGGCGGTTAAACCCGCTGAGCCCTGCTCTGTCTGCCCAGGGTGTTGATCTTGACAGCGTGGCCAGCAGGTCAGAGGTCATGCTCCCAGTTTAGGTCACAAACCAGTGGTTTGGCCTCCTGTACAAACCGACCTACGTCACTGATGAGGACTGGAACACTGGACCAAGACAGAAGAGAAGCTTGTTGGCGTGGACCCAAAACAAGGTCTCTGCTTTCAAGTGAACTCGGGGTTTGAGGCAAAATGGAGTAAAGCACGTGTCCTTTAACTCAATATTGTGCTTTGTTGTTGCCCAAATTATTTCCCAGCCTCGCACCCAAACAGATCCCAGGTTAAAGGAGTGGGAGGGGCAAATATGGTTGGTTGCATTAATGAAGTCAGAATGTTTGTGCAGCAAGGCTTGGTTCCCAGACCCCTGATCATTCAGCCCTGTGCACTTTGACCTCTGCAAATTCACCTGGGATTGGACACGCTCTGTCGAGCATTACAGATGATCGAGGAGCGTTCCAAACAGCAGTATTGGGAGCAGAATCCCACAGGTTCGTCTCCCCTGCCAGAGGAATGTTCATTTCCATATTGTGTTGGTGCACAAAAGATCTGTTGTGTCTCTGTGCTCTTAAGATGGACTCGGGTAACGTCCGGATCACACTAAAGTGTCCTTAACTGTAGAAGTTGGTAATTGCTCGACGGGTTTAATATGGTGTTCTGGAAAACCAAGCCGGAAATTCTGTATTTATTGGGTGAGGAGCTACAGTTGAGGGAAGTCTTTCTGCTGCAACACTACATTCCTCAGGTAGGTGTCGGTAAAAATGAGCCTTCCAAAACAATGCTTAACCCGAGGCAACATTATCTAATATTAACTCTTAGGTGCATGTTTACATAGAAGGTAAACCAAACAGGAAGTTACCAATTTCATCACTAAGGTGAAGTCATTACAGAATTGTGGTAGTTATCTCGTACTTTATCAGAGGATAGAGTTTGAGGGGCATCAGCAATATGACTGGCTGACAGCTAGCATGGGTCCTAGAACTGACCTTTGCCCTGACACTTATCTCCCGCCAGGAACAGTCAGACATGGATTTTAATGTCCTAAAAAGTACCTAATTTTAGGTGGTGCCTTCACTCATTGGAAGAGGGTGTTGAGACTTGAAAAGTCTGAAAGAGCTCTAATGATATGTTGCTGTGTTATGTGTGAACGTGCATAAGCAGATGCACGTCGCTCTATCCACATCAGAACCAGCAGGAGCCTTTGACAGTCAGTGTGCGATATAGAGCCTGTGATCCTGTCCAGGCCTCAGGAGCTGTATTTATGGACTGACTGACCCAAATACAGACCTAAAGAGCACAATAGCAGCCTAACCCTTCAGAAGCCCAAATATTCCCCATGACCTGTTTTAGGCAACACGAGCTTTAACTTTTAATTTAATTTAGACTTTCTACAGTGGCTTTAGATTCATTTGATCTATCTAATACTGTCTGACGGTTGGGGGGGGTGTTAAAAAACAGTTGTTAGTATATTATTAGCTACAGTTGACAAGGTGAAGTATCGTTGCATGAATTCAGGTTCCTCCTGACTGAGTGCCACATTTAAAACAATGTTTTATAAGCAAGTTTTACAAGACAGCTGGCATTGATGTACCGCTGCATACACAGTTTTGCAATTGTGAGAATGTACAGGAGGTCAAGAAAGAGAGAAAAGGCTTTAATTTTAGTTATAGTCCTCTGGCTGCATTCAGCTTGATTTTCGAAACCATGCCAGTGAATTCCTGAGCAGACATATGATCTTCCTGCACTGATTTACTGGCCGACTCAGCATAAACAGCCACAAATTCTACAGAAGGTAGCGACGCTGACCTTTTCAGAGCCCCATCAAACTCTGGTGAAAAGCCTCTGGTCTTGCCTGGCAGAGCCCAGGGGCCACAACAGAGCTCCTTTAAACCAGTGACACGCTGTGGATGAGTGAGACAAACCAGAGGGGGACGATTCTAGAAAAAAAAAGTGCAGCCTGGTCGCTGGTTTCCATCAATTTGTTATCACGGAAGAGCGTAAGATGCTGCAGATTCTGAGGTCAGCCTTCACAACCCCGTGACACAATTCTGAGGTTCAGCTTTGTTCCGGTGCTGTCACAGTGGGCCAGTAGCTCCCCATCACTTTCACAATCGCACACAAAGAGGCGGGCATGGAAAATAAGGCTAACCAGAAAATATGCACAAAAGAGCTCAAACAAAAACAAATCAAATCCTCCGATTGTGGTGAAAATTAGATATCAAGTTATCCCGCCTGGAAAGGAACAGAGTACTTTCAGACAGTTACCATGAGCGATGAACATTCCACGCCATACTTTCCAGAACTCAGACTAAACACGATTCTCATCCAGTGTTCCTGCAGTCTATGAGCTTAATATCCAACTTCATGATTTGCCTCAACGAGCAAACATATTTGCATGCAAATGATCCAGTCTAGTGGGGGACCAAGGTGTATGATGTCATCAGGTCTGTAAACAGTCCATTACTTCAATGTTGTGCAAAGAGACAACTTGCAATTTCATGTGCAAGCAAGCCCACACAAAAATGCTAAACCTGGTCCTCAAAGCAACAGAGGTTTCTCAGCAAATCCATTTCCTTAAACTTTCACACATTTAAAAACAGGCTCGCTTCTCTTTTTGGAGTTGCGCTGAAAACAACGTTACCATTTTGTTGTACAAGCAACACTGAGGAAAAACTCAAGGAATAAACATTTACTCCTACCTCCAACTGCTCTCTGACAAACACAAATGTCACACACAAACACACACACACACACCATGCATGTGAAACACTCACCACTGTGTGAAATGTGCACACGGTGAGCTGTCTACAGCCGAAGTGCAGCTCCAGCGAGAGGCCAAACTCTGCTGTGGCTATGGAAGCGCTCTGCCCCTCCCACCTGAGATGGTCATGCGACACCCGCAGCGCATAAAAGACACGCCCACTTCCTTCAAGCACCCAGACGAAGGAAATAAAAGCCAGTATGCAAAATATAAAGACGAAAACAAACATTTAAAGAAAAACGTCGAGTGTCTTCACTGAGGTTAATGTCCCTGCTCTTCTTCTCTTTATTTACTGTTTATAAGAGCCAACAGCAGACTAATTACTTTAGAGAATGACTGTTCCTATAGGTGGCATGTATGTGTCTGTACAGTTAAAGGGGAAATAGCTGCCTGTAGCTGCATGGGGAGCGTAATTATACACCATAGCAGTGAAGAATAACCCTGCACACAGACAGACACTAAGAAAAGACAGAGTTCCGTCTTTAACATGTTGGGTTCACCTCAAATGAACTTGTGTGATCAAACTCGGGTCTGACCAAATTAGGAATTTAAGAAACCTATTATACTCAGTTTCACAATGTGGGAAATGTAGTTTTCCCAAAATAGCCCTCCACTATTCAACCCTCCCTTTGTTCCCTATAGATCTTCCTCTATCCGAACATTAATAGCCAATAAAAAGCTGAATTACATCGACATAAGTGAAAACTGACATGAGCTCAGGTTACCTCTGGGTTTTAATCTGACTGCTTTTGCTGGCTTTAGATCACAATTGTGCAAACTGGTTAAGTCGAAGGCAAATCTCAGGGAAGATACCGAATCATAAATTTCACAGCTCTCACATTACACAGCTGTGCAAGTTGCTTTTCAGCTGCCATTTTCTGTGATCATTACAGATTAAGATTAAGATGTACTTTATTCATCCCCGTGAGGAAATTGAATAAATGTGATGTGGCCCTCGTGATGGTTATTACATACAACCTTCTCTCATGACTTTCATCCAAGATGCTGAGAAACGCGATTGTGTCTCAGCCAGAACTGTCCCCCAGTCCATCCTGAGGCGAACAGTCTCTCATATGTATTGTGAGAGGTAAAGCAGCCAACATAAATGTCTAGAATATCTCTGAAGACAAAATAAACACATTTAAAGACAGCAAGACCACCTTCCAGATGGGCTCATGGAGTGGCAGGTTGAATGCAGAGCAGTCTGGCTGCGGTCCTCACAGTTTTCCAGAGTCTGCCATAATTCTCTGGGTGCATTAAATAAAACACACAGCTATCTGGCCAATGGCAGCAAAAGTTAACATGATTTGACTGAGGGACCTAAAGATATGTAGGTTTCAAAAGCATGGTTATTGTGACCCCAAATTATCACAGTTACTATCACAGTATAGTGGAAATGTGCTCAAAATGTTCAAAAAGTACTTGAACAGACACTGAAATCCTTTGATTTAGTTTTATGGACAGACTGGTAAGGAGGGCCAGCTCTGTCCTGGGATGTCCCCTGGACTCAGTGGAGGTGGTGGGAAACGGGAGGATGATGGCTAAGCTGTCATCCATGTTGAAACACACGTCCCACCCCTACAGGACACCCTGACAGCACTGGGCAGCTCCTTCAGTGAGCGGCTGCTCCACGCTCGCTGTGTGAAGGAGAGGTATCGCAGAACTTTCCTGCCGGCTGCTGTCAGACTGCACAATAAACATAACACCCGTTAACACTATCTGAATATTATATATTCTGATATGTATATTGTATTCACCCTCTGTACAGGTACACAGAGGCCGAGTATCCATTTATCTGGATTATTGTAAATATACATCCTCTTTGTATATTCCAAATCCTGTTCTATTTGATTTTATCTTATTTTTCTCTGAGTGCTCTTGCTGCTGTTGTTGCACTGTGAATTTCCCCGTGTGGGACAATAAAGGATCTGAATCTTATGCGAGTCAAAGTTTTGTTGTTTTTTTTTTACTTGAATCATTAGTTAGCAAAAGTATAACTTATCGGTGCAGTGAAACCGGTTAATTTTCGGTTAATTTCCCACAAGGTGCATTAAAAGTTCCACTCAGGATATAAAAATGTATCTGTGTAGGTGTCAAAACAATAAGAGATTCCACAAAGTCAGTGGCCAGATTTCTCCACGTTAAGGACTCTGGGATAATCTGACCAATCACCTGTGTGACAGCACCTCCTGCTGGCTGTTTGTCGAGTTGCACCGATCACGTTTGGAACGCGCACAACTTTTGCCGGTAGGTTCTGTTTATTACGAAACTCACTCTGCAGCCCAGGAATAAAAATATGTGTGGTGAGGTTAATGGCTGGTGAATCAGAGTCATAAATCATCAGTCCAAAGCATTTGCCCTGTGTCCTCATTGCACTAAACAGTACCAATAAAAGTATGTTCCTCTTGTCTCTTCAGTGTATTAAAAATTATCAAAATTTTAATCATATAGAAAATATTGTTTTAATGACAGAATGGTGGGAAACACCACTCTTTTGTTCAGACCCTGTTGTACCTTATTCTGGAAGGTTTGTTGACAATATTTACTTTTATTATCAACATAATATATATAATATGCTTGATATTTTACTGGTGCAGAGTGTATAATAATTTAAAGGAGTCAAAAAGCTAAAAAATAGCCTATTTCCCGTCAACTGCTGGTGTTGCAGCACCCTCAGGCTCCACCTTCTTAAACATTGGTTAAAATCCTGTTCCCTACTTTCGGTTCACAGGAAACAAAACCTGCTTTGGCCTTTATTCATATAAAGCAAGATCAGAAGCAGAAGCAGAAGCAGCAGCAGCAGCAGCAGCAGATTAACACCGGTGAGTCCTTTAATTATTCCAACACTATTTAAAGACCTTTTTTTAAAAACAAAAACAAAAACATGTTTACAAATGCAGATTTCCAGGTAGATTTTCACGATGTCAGTGAGACCGCAGCTCTTGTCGGTGTGTTTCTGTGCCTGGTCTCTGTCTCAGCCGTATAAAGGCTGAATTCTATCAATGATTAGAAGAACATCAAGTTTGATAGATCTGTACTGTAGCACAGTCTCATCCTGCTCTACTGGTTTTCCAACGCCGTCGATGTTGAGGGTTCAGATAACACGAGACTGACGTTCAATGTGAACAGAGGAGATTATGACTCACACTATTATGGCAACGTGGAAGCTCTACTGGACCGCCCCCCTTCAGAATACCGCGACTACACCATTGGCAATCTATCGGGATCAATCCCAAATTATGTTGTGAATCCTCCAAAGGAGGAAGCAGGAGACAAGCGTGACAGGATCATAATTACAGTTCAAAGGCAGAATATCGGACAGGGGGGACAAAGTTTATATCACGCAGCACCATCGTGGCCTCGGGTCAGAGTACGATTACACATTACATCACGTTACACCTTCCTGGCCACTACTAACCTGTGAGGAAACCTTAGAGTCTTTTGCATAATGCAAATGTCACACCTGAGAAATCGGTTGCCAGTTAAGCTGTATCATAAAGAACTTTCTTCCGAAGCTCTTCAGTAATGTAATACTCGTAGGGGGGGGGTCCTTTTTTGCTGATACCGTCTATCTTGAGAGAAATTTCCTCTCCTACATGAGATGAAGGATGTAACACTGGAGCTGGAGCATAAAGTGAGTTCCTATATCATACAAGGAAATCACCTTTTGAAAGAAAAGATTTTACTAGTATTCTCAAAGGCAGTATTGTCATGTTCGTTTGTTTTTTTAATCACAAAATTCCATTCACCTTTGTTTCCTGACAACATTAATGAAACAACTGCACCCTCATGACATCAGCGTTATCCGTCTCAGGTTTCACTTCTGCAGAAATGCAGTCATTCATCAGAGATATCTGCTCTCACAAAGACGGACCGCCTTAACCATAATAAACCTCGGAACGCCACGGGTGAGCTCTCCTGCTTCAGAATCCTTATCGTTTTTCTAAGATATACTGTGTTATTTATGCTGTATTCTTATTTGGTCGGCTTATTAGCCTTCAGACTTCGACGTCAGCTGCTCTACCAGCAGTTTCTCTTATTTTTTCTTGTATTCGGGCTAATGAGACAGGCCGTAGTTGTCGCCATAAGGTTCAGCTGCGTATCTTAGGAAACCCGGAGCAAAACTCCTCCCATGTTTTTGACAATTGACGATATATTCAAACTGACTTGGTTTGATAATGTAAACATTTCGTATAAGCATTAACGTGTTTTGATTTTTCATTCATTCGTTTCTGAGTAAGGAGTATCTTAATATCTCTAATTGAAGGATTGTGATCCCTGCAGGACCATGCAGATGTCAGGAAGAGCAACGAGCGTCTTTGTAGCCCTGCTGGTTACGCTGGCCTCTGCGTCAGCTGTACAAAAGCTCAACTCAATCAGCGATTTGAAGAAAATCCAGTTTGGCAAATCTGTCCCGAAGCACTGTCTCATTCTGCTCCACTGGTTTGCCAACGAAGTTGAAGTTGACAACAACCATGTCATACGGCTGACGTTTGACCCAAACAGCGATTATGGCTCGCATCATTACGGCAACTACGAGGGGATCCTGGTCCCATTGCGTCGGGGGTACCGTTACTTCACCATTGGCAACGTCAACCACGACACAACTGTGCCACTTCCAGATTACGTTCTTCACCCACGGCAGGGCTACGATGGAGAAAACCGGGACAGGATCATAGTAAGCGCCTCGCAGCAGGTGATAAACCAAATGTTCATCACGCAGCACTATCAAACATGGGAGCAGCGAGGGACACTGTATGATCCGAATCATACATACCAGATCACCACTGCCCTCTTGAGACAAATCCGAGAGTTTTCTATCAGAGACAATAATCTGCCGCTGTTCCACCTCAGGAACCGATACCAAAGCAATGCTGACATTGGCGACCTCCAACAGACATGGGGTAACCTGGCCTGCCTGGGGCTTTTTTTGGCTATCGTGATAAAGGAAACGCATACTCCACGTCAAGGCAGCAACAGACTGCCAAACACACCTGGACACCTGCCCACCAACACGCCTCGACACCTGCCCACCAACACACCTAAAAACAACAACAATCCATGGCCCACCAACACACCTCGACACCTGCCCACCAACACACCTAAAAACAACAACAGGCCCTCGTCCATAAGCTCTCAAAGCACAAGGTGGGAGTACACCTACAGTAATGACAACAATAGACGAGCAAACTGTTCATGTCGCTTTGTCTGTATTCTTGTATTCAGCTGCATTTTTATTCTTTTAGGATTAGTTACTGCATTGGTAATTTATTTCTATTTCTTTAAATAGATGGTTTATTCTTTCGAAGACATTCCTCACTGGGATCAGTCTGGGGGGGGGGATCTAACATTCCAATAAAGACAGCTGTCATGAAATGTGTACAATGTTAAATCAATGAGCCTGAGGGAGTAACATGGAGTCTAGATTTGAATGTTTATGATTGAAAATGATTGTTCTGTTGTCACTGTAATAAAAACCATGCTCTGAGCTTCAACACCTGAGAGGAAGTTTTGCTTTTTATTTCATTACTGTAGACTCAGAGATGGAGATCAAAGCTACTTAAAACTTTACTGGGTTTTTCAATGAAGGGTTAATTTGACAGACCTGCTGCTTGAACCTCAAACCGTTGTCTCAAAACGCCCATGTCTCAGCCATGCCGCTACAACCCATTAATCCAAATACTGGCTACATAGACAGACAGCAGCCTAGTGTATAATCCATGGACATAACTGATTCTGAAATCACAGCCACCACACCGCAATAACTAGATATTCTGAAGATTGGAACAAGACTAAATGTGCTTCATGGAAACACCAAATCGCATCCTGTGGCAACATCAAAAGGATCTGCACAGCTGCTTTTCATTATATGTGCCAACCGATCAAAGCGGAACATGTCATTACAACACCTTGTACTAGGGAAAAAAGCCAACTAGAAAAACATTATTGCTTCATCATCGTGCACATCCGTCACTCTCTCTCTCTCAAACACCCCCATCTGTGTGAAGAAGTGCGCTGAGCTTGTGTAACAACATGCACAAAAGAAAGCAGACTCACACACAGCAGAGCAAGATAAACATCGTATGAGACGGTGTGCAGTCCTCTAATGGAGGACACACTCTTCCCTCCAGTGTCCTGTGACAGAACCAGCAAAGAACCAGCCGAGAGAAACATTCGCAGCTTTTGACGTTTTTCCAGAGACGGTGACCCTGGCTGAGAAAAGGACGGCTAATCAATTTCAGCCATGCTGCCCCAGCAGAGAGGTGAGGTCTCCCCCTCCATTTCCACCCACTGACCCTCTCTTTTCTCACATCTGCACAGTTCTTCCTAACAGGGCCTCCCGCCAAACGCACACAGCTGAGTCGAGCAAGGAGATGTAATCTGAGCCCAATGTGGCACCAGTTCAAACTAAAGCCTCTCGCTTTCCCTCGCTCGTTTCTCTTTTGCCGACACAAAACCACATTTTAGATATTTGGCCACGGAACTGTCCGATACTGCGGACCCTAAAACGGAGCAGGAGCAGGAGAAATGCAAAATCACCTCCCTGTATGCAAAAAAGAAACAAAACGGACAGACTTGCAGTTGCAATGTACTGCACAAAAAGTAGAAATGAGAGGCTTTCTATTTTTATGTTTTACGACCTCCAGATTTGGAATGTATCACCTCCCAGCTGCCTACGCCTGGATCACGCTCAACAAGTGAGAAGAACCTACCAGCACAGCTGTCCAGATACAACATTAGCATACACAAGCGCTTGAGCTAGAAAACAACACAATTAGCCTCCGTCTCACAGTGGGAATCTCACTGAAAGGTTAAGAGGACACTGCGCAGCACCCCTCTGTGTTAACAAGGAAACTGACACAACATTCCAATAACCATGATGCAGCGTGACGCCATGAGGAAACAGAAAGGGCCCTGTGAGGTGTAAGATGTCATGGTTGATGGCAAACAAAGGCCAAACAACTCCATCCCAGAGGTAGCGCTCGTGCGTATCTCCACGGGTCCAGATGAGCTGGGTTGTTCAGCTGCGTGTTTGTAGTTCATTTGACTGCTGGCCTGGGAGAGGCCCTGGGATTCTCATCATCACCCTGCCTGACCTACATTCAGTTAACACCCACAGTCCAGTCAGCAGATGAGCGCTTATAGAAAGTTCTAGTTTGTGAGGGATTAAGAAGTCTTTGTTTGGAAAAGATCATAACTGCACAGTCAGTTCAGAGAGACGCGCGTGTTTGTTCAGAAGAAAATCAATAAAAACACAATAACGTGCGCAGGTACTCACTGCTGTCTAAAGGCCGGGCTGGGGGCAGCTCCGCAACCGGTGACTGCAACCGTTCCACCCTTGGTTCTGCCAAAGAAGGCAGAGGAGCGCTTGGTGCAGGGGGTGGATGGTTGTTCTCGACCGCACTGCCCGGCACTATGGCTTCAGAGTGTTTGAAGACGGGCAACTCTGGCCTCCTGGAGACGCCTTCAGTTGGGCTGAGCACTGGCGACTGCGGCTCCTGCCTCCTCTGAAAGGGCTCTGGGATCCTTGAGATCGGGGCCGAGGACAGATGGGCGTCCATCCTCTTGGGAGGGGCGGGGGGCTCACTGGGCCGCGTCAGGCTCAGCTCTGCCCGTCTGCTGGCGGAGCTGCTGATGGTGTTGGAGGAGCCGTCCTGGTTAGGGCCGCGACCGCTCAGGCCGACCTCAGGCCGTTTCAGGCCAAAACGGGCGATGCCAGCACTGGGCGAGTTGTCGATCTGCTTCGAAGACACCTCAATGGAGATCTCTGTGCGACGCGCCGACGCCGCATCGGGGTTGCGACCCCCGGACAACTCCATGCGCCTCATGCCGGTCTTTGGTGAGCGCGGATTAGAGGACTCGGAGGGGGAAGATCGGGTAGAGAGGTCGGAGTTGCGGGAGCTCAGGTCGTAACTCCGTTGGCTGGATGAGGATGACGTGGAGGAGCGGAGGGGGTTGGTGGTGCGGCGGGACAGTGGCGAAGGGTGCGTTGATGAATCTGCCTCCTCCACTTCAAATGACCGCTTCAGCGCTGTAAAAACAGATTGAAAGATAATTTAGAGTTAGTCAAGTACCAGAATAAAGAGTTCGACTGCCAGCTTGGCTTTGGCAGATTTGCTTCCAATACTGGGTGGAAAAAGTTTGAAAACCATTCAGAAGTTATTCAAAGTTTAATAAGTACCCATTAAACCCTCATGAATCACAGTATTCCTCTGAAAAAATAACGCCTCTCTGTGCAAATGTAAAGGTAAATTAAAAGCGACCAGCGCCAATTTAGCAAAGAAAAAAATGGTCAAACGAATGACTCATTTTAAAGTGGATGTTTAAGAGACAGTCGCGACAAAAACGAGAGCGTATTAACACATTTCACATGTCGGCGTCATTAACGCTGCACAAATGGCCCCAACACCTGCTCATCTCACCGGATTTGACCCGTTTCACGTAGCGCGACAGCATCGTCCTCGTTCCTCTCGAGACAACCCGAATCGTCAGAACTCAGTCAGGTTTGGCATTATTAACGCAAATGGACGAGTTTTATTTCGCCGGGCTGTCTGCGGCAACCAAGTCTGCGTGTAGAACTGCGGCGTGCGCGATCCCGTCGCGCACCTGTCGGATTGATGACTGACCGGGTCTCGCGAGAATACCTGCCTGATGGCGCGCCGGTGATGAATGGCGTCTCTGTTCACTTCACATTTCTTTGCACCGCGTCTGTCACAAAAAGGTTTCGTCCCAGAGACGCTAAGAAAAACCAACTTCATTTGAACAGGAAGAACCCCCGAGCAGGACCTGGCTCATGTGAGGGACGGGGAATGGGTCGGAGGGGGGAAATAGCGCAGAAACAGACACATACAAGTGTAGATAACCTCCTATGAAGTCAGATGTAGGTGTGGCACCAGGCTCACCTCAGCCCAGCCCGCAGACCAGAGGGGCCCCCACAAACGAGCAGCATGGCCAGACCTAAATAAACAGCCTGCACTGGTTCAAGGGGCCTGCTTCCTGACTGATTATCTGAACACTAGAAGTTTCTCATCCTGGAACTGTTAAACTGCATGACCGCATGGTATCTGGGCAGACTTAAGATCCACTTATTATTTTAACAAGTGTCATTTAATAACAGTTTAGACCTGCAGAACGGATGACTGAGCACAATACCTTCTATATTGCATATTACCAGTTTATTACAGCACAGAGAATGACAGGGAAATTACAAACTACAAAAACATTATGACGGGTGGTCAGATCTGAATCATTTTATTTGCATGAACTGGTTTGGGCCATCTAATTTTCTTGGATGGCACGGTTGTGAGCATGCTGAGAAGTGCGTGCGCGGGTCACGGCAAAGTTATATGCGAAAGTTTGTTGGATGCGGCATTGAGGGATAAAGTTGCAGCTAATTCTCTGTATCTGCGCGCTGGTCTTTGCGCTGCACAGACAAAAGCCTGCCAGAACAATTGAAACTGTTTGACAGTGATTTTGAAATAACGACTGTGTTGCCGGAGAGCGTTGGGAGTGTGTCTGCTCCGTGGAAACAGAGACAGTGTTGTGTTCCTGTGTTTCTCTCTCTGTATGTGTGTGTTTAACACAGCTGCAGGAAAGTAATCCCAGCTTGATCTTCTCTACTGTGAGCCAAACTCCCTGTTTCTGGTAACGTCATACCAACCTCTGTGTGTGTGTGTGTGTGTGTGCGTGTGTGTGTGTGTGTGTGTGTGTGCGAATTTATCACAGCATCAATTGATTTAAGTAATACTAATGAGGACAGAATATCAGCTTTACTCCCCATTCTGTTGGCTCCCCCCACCAAGGATCTTTCCCTAATTTAACCTCTGATGTAAACTGGAATGGTGGCAAATTCTTTTCTAAACTGCATTATTTTCAGAGCAGCATTTATATACCGGTACTGTAAACCCATGGACAGACAGGGAAGGAATGGCAGCCAAGCACGGTGTTGCTCAGCTAACATGCTGAAACACTTAAACTGTCAGAAAATCATAAGATGATGCTCCACGTTAGCATAGCATGGAGCACTGGAGGATGAGCTTCACAAAGACATTCTACCCCACCTTAGAGGGTCATGAGATGTCAGAAACATGCATTGTTTTAACAGTTTAAAAAAAATAATAAAAGGAAAGGAAACTGTCTGGGCCAAGCTGCTATCAAACCCCAGTTTGCATTAAAAACCATCCAATTATTCAATTTCTAAGTTGTGCATCACCAGACCTGATTCTCATTTCCACTATTTTGCTCATTTAATGGCCCGCTTGTGTTCACACACGCACGCACGCACACACACGCACGCATGAACGCATGGGTGATGCCTGTGAAATGGTGCATGCGTGTAAAAACAGCATCACGGTTTGTAACTCTCATCTTATCACAGTCAGACTTGACTATTTATTTGTCTCTCCCTCAGAGCTCTGCTGCTGATGCTAACTTGCAAGGTTTGGGCTTTTATGGTAAAGTCATCTGAGGAAATGCTGCGGATTTGTCAGAGAGGTTACAGGCGCCTCAGGCACTTTCTTTTATTTTAAATGCAATTAAATAAACAAGATGGGAGATAAAGGGCAGGCTGCATTCACATGGGGGATCCTTCATTATTTAACTGGGTTTTAGCTGCCATGAAGGAAAAGTGACAAAGGGACAATAAATGCCAGGTGGACTATTTTTTAAATCAGTTCAAAAAAGGAATATTTAAATACAGGAATATCTGATATTCGAAGACACTACTGACGTTTCTCCTCCAGAGGATTGTTCCTTTATACAGTGAAGAATAACAGTTGCCTTAAAAGGCTCGGCTTGTCAAAAGGTGATTCAGCTCCCAAATTGGGTATTTAGCACTCTAAATATTTCTCAAAAAGCCAGCCTTTGTTTTTTGGAGGTGATTATGACAGTTGTCAGATACACCTTCGACTATGTGCAAGGGGAAAAAAATGTACAAAGAAGATCTTTCATCGCAAGCTAGCTGTTTCTAGCCACAGCAGAGAAACTGCTGATAAATCTGGGGGTCTTGCCTGGGGGTCAACACCAATGGAGTGTTCCCCCCACGTGTCTGACAGGGAGGGGGCAAAAAAGCAGTGTAGTTTAAAATCCGACAAAGACCTGCTGTGTTCATTCAGAGTGACTTGAACGCTTGTTGGCGTCATTAGCAGGAAACCTGTCCTGGCCGGTAAGCACAGAGCACCGCGATAATAGAGATAAGAGTGGAGACTTGGGGGGCGGCTATCATCAGCCTCTGTCAGATGACACTTCCTCTCCCTCTGCGAGGGTCCTTGTTTTGTTTTGTCAGAGAGTTCACTAGTTTAGAGCACTAGAAGAGCTCCCTATACTGTAGATCTAAAACATTAGTGCAGTCGCTGCACATTCCTAATGACCAATTCACACTTTAAGACTTTAAAAATCTCATTTGTTTAAAGAGCCATCAGTGTGAGCTCAAATCGGAGTCTTTGAAAAGCACTTATAAAAAGTTAATACCCGGTTTTTGGAACGAACAGACACTCTGTGGCGCAACCAGAAAGTTAACGTCATTCTTGACTAACTAACATGATGGGATGGAGTTCCCTGTGGTCTCTGCCTGTAAAGAGCAGCTCAGAACCACAACTGTGGAATTTCCTCTCACCAGACCCCACCAGTAACCCCACCACGCAGAGGAAAAGAGACGAGTGACCATGGCAACATCAGCCAGATATGGATTATTGTCTATAGGTGGCTCCCAGTGTTTCAAAGTCCCCCCACCCCCAAATGTCCTTCTGTTGTACAATAAACAAAGGAGAGCCAAATCCAAGAGAATACACCCTTCTGAAGGATCTGTGTGTGTGTGTGTGTGTGTGTGTGTGTGTGTGTGTGTGTGTGTGTGTTAGAAAGAGTGAGTGCAGGGAAGAGAGAGACGTGGTCAATGATCTGAGTCAGTTTAATAGGCTGAAGTCACAGCTGAGGCCATCAACCTCACGGACAAAAAATTCCCATGTTCTGGCTCACTTGCGCACTCAAAACCAACTTTTTGCAAACTTTAGCCACTTCTAGCTGCCACAATGTCTCCTGTATAGCACTTCTGTAATAAACACAGCTAAGTATTGACAGCAATCCACGTTGCTCTTTCTTGAATCGGTGTTTTTTAAAAAAATTATAAAAAAATCAGCTAGTTTACAGTTTAACGGCTTCTGTTGGGTTGAACAGCCTTTCTGTCACATCCCCCCCTGCTGCATGGGGGGAATATTACACAAACCCCCTCAAAACTGTGGTTCAACAATAATAACAGTTACAATAATAACTCTCCATATTTTTGCTAGAATTATTACTACTAAATGATTTGATTGTTTTAGAAGCCACTATGGTGCTATGTTTGTTTTTTCTTGTTTGTTTTTCTTTCTTCTCAAAGCACTGGTGGTCTTACTGGGCCAGGCCTCCCACAGAGGGGAGGCTTTTAATCACAACAGCTTTTATGGATAAATTAAAGTCAAATAAATAAAGAAGAGGGGAAAAAAAGCCAAATCCTCTAACCTAAATAAGCACTTCATGTGATGCATTTTTAAACTCATTTGTGGAATTTTTTCTATTCCCACAACAAAAGGATTTCAATATAATATATTATAATGTAGAAAATCAACAGCTCACTAGAGCTGAAGCTAAAACCACAAGCGAACACAAGTAGAGATAAAGCTAAACTTGTTTACAAATGATGTTGCATTTTCCTTGCGTATTTCCTGCACAAGACTTTATTAAAACGATCAGAGGATATCTCAGGAGTCTCCGCAGCAACCACAACACTGTACCTCCCAGCAACGTGCTTGATTAACGCACAGGTGTAACACACGCGGCTGACAAACACAGCGACAACCCGTGGTGCGTGCTGACGCGCGCTCCTTTGGCTCTCTCTCCTGAAGCTTATCTCTCTGCTCCGCTGTCCTGTTTTAAAGACCTGAAGAGGGAGACGGAGGTGAGGAGAGACTTCGCACATACCAGAAACAAACTGGTGTCGACAGAGAAGCTGCCCGGGACAAGTGTGGATGCGTTCCCTAATGGGTAGGTGTTCGTGAGGGAGGGGCAGGCGGGATACTCAGGTGGACGGACACCCATCAGCAACCAGGCGCGCGCATGAGACGGGGGGTGAAGCAATGGCTGAGAATGGATGAGGTGCTGAAAGAGGAAAAGAGGAGGCAGAGAGGAGGAGATGGATGACAGGGAAAATCTGGAAAGGAAGAAGGAATGGGGGTCTTGGGGAGGGCTGCCAGGTGTTCCCCTCACTGTACCTGTAGGTTTCTCTAACCTGCCCTTTTTTCTCTTGACAGCCTGATGGAACACAAACAGGCACCCATCTCAACAAAAGTTAACCAGCAACAGCACAACTCAGCACAGCACTTCCAAGATCTCCTGTTTGGTCCAACGTATGGAAGTGATCTACGAGGCGCAAAGAGCGCCCTGCGAGCATGAAGGAGAAGGAGGAGGAGAAGACCAGCAGCGGAGCAGCCGAGCCAAGAAAGGGGGGAAAGAACTAACCTTCAAAGTCTGATATTATCCCTTCCAAGTGCGCGTTGACAGTGGAGTCAGACATGTTGGGGAGTAGGTGTGTGCCTATAATGTGCGAGAGGGAGCGGGGGTCCCTTTCCCCGGCAAGGAAAAGTCTTCCTGGGGCGCAGTCCTGCTTTTAAACAAATCCCAAATTAGGAGCTTGTGCAAGGACGACGAGGGAAGCGAGGGGGGGGAGAGAAAAACCCAAGAGTTCAGCAGCTCGCTGATCCAAATCTCTGTCTCTCTTAAAGCAGCAACTTATTTTTCTCTTCTCGGTCTCTCCTCCTTCTCAACTTCCAGAGCCTGGAATGAGCAGCAGTGACAACCCCCCACCCTCCCTCTCCTTCCAGCTCTACCGTCTTCCCTCCCCCAGTTTCTCCCTCCCGTTCCTCCTCTGCTTCCTTTCCATGAAAGCTCCCCTTTTTAAGCTCAAATTATACACGCGCTACAGTCAGACACGCTTCCCGAGGGCTCGACCACATGACTAACATGCTTTTGGTCAAATGATAAAACTTAATATGTCAGCCCTGAACCGAAGCCCTGAAACGGCAGAAGGAAAACGCCACATCTGTCCTGGAACGTGCGTTACAGTGAAAAGTTAAAGCCCAGGCAGTTTCTGTGGACTAATATGGTCGGGATATTCTAAGGCTGGCCGGAGACGCTCGGCTGCTCCGGAAGAGGGCATCAATAAATAAGTAGCCTAATGACTGAAGGCGTGTGTGTTTGTGACGGGTGAAGGGGGAGGGGAGGACAGGGGCGTTGGTCGGGGGCCACGAGTTGCACCCAGCATCCCTCTCAGAAATGAGTCACACTGCAATGGCACGGAACAGCCACTGGGATTTACAGCTCTCGCTCCAAATGGCAAACATCAACGGGCTGAAAATGAGAAAAATGCATCAAGTAAAACTGCCAGGAGGACAAAGGAGGGCAGAGATAGGGGGGGAAGTTCTGGATTTGAGCTGCAAACGATTATCAGAGGCCTTTCATTGCCCTGCAGGCTTATCGGAGCCAATTGGAGAGTTTGCTGGTGTGCTATTTCAGAAGTCATAATTCTATGGATATTTATGGTGTAAAACAACCTCACTGGTCAACAATGGATGTCCACAAACTTATAAATTTCTATACAAAATAATCGTTTAATTAATACATATATATGAGTTTCAGTATCCTCTTTAATCAATAACAGCCCTAAGATCATGCTAAATCCATCTCAATTATTACAAACAAACAAAAAACAAAATATGCATCATCAGTCACATGATCACACTGACTGTAAATGCATTTTATTAGCGTGTAACTATGTAAAACTCTGTATAAACAAGGCACATTAAGGCACATTGGTTCTGGGTTGGTTTGAGCTTGCGTAACAAATCGTCTTACAACGCTACAAACTGTAATAAACCTTTTGTCAGAATGAAAGTTTTTATTTCACAAGGCTCAGAATAGGAGAAAAGCTTTAGCTGCATAAAACCATGTGGAGTTCACAATGCAAGCCACAGTCTGACTGTAACATATGTCAGCAGAGAGCCTGTTGCCCATGAAAGAAGCCGAACTATAACGTTGAATAAAGAGTCCCCTTTAATCACAACCCTGCACGTGTCCCTCGATGGAGATCTGAAGCTCTAACTGTGCAAAATGTGCAAGAAACCTTTTGAAAACTGGACCTGTGTGGCGCTGCCTTCCCGTACGCGCGGCTCCCTCGCGACGTCTGTCCTCGTGTCACTTTCTCCGGCAGGGGTCAGCATCCGTCCCGTAAATACCACGTGTCGCCGTGGGCAACTGGACTGGCTGTAATAAGCGCCGAGAAATGCGACTTGACCACAGATATAGATGGAGACGTGGAGGGAATCTCGATCCCGACACACCCTTCGGCTCATGCAGATTCACTGCCCAACACATGTGAGTCAGATTCCTCCACTCCCCTGGCACACACACACACACACACACACACACACATGCACACACAGCAGCTATGTGGCAGATGCATGCACAGATACAAACACACACAGTTTAACCTTTCACCAGAACACTCGCCACAACACACACACTTCCTTCCACTGCATATCCCTGCAAGCCCCTGCAGGCCCCGGCAGCAGCGGTATAATCTCTGCTAACAACTGTTGCGCTCAGACACAGAGCGGCTTTCCCAGCCGATCTGTAAAAAGCTCCGCCCACAGCGTGGCCATACAGTCAGGTCAAGTTTACGCTGAGCCTGCTTTTGTCTTCCAGATTTGTCCTCTAGATTATTAGCAGCATGCGTGGGCATCTGACCAATCCCATGAGACCAAAAGTGACTTTAGCCTCCATGTTTCCATTACTTGCTTTAGCCTCATTGGGAGTAACTTTCTTAGCTGACGCTTATCTGTACGATCGCACATATGCATGTTCTGGAATAACAGGGAATCAAAGTTTATCCATTAGTCAATTTGATGAAAAAGAAGATGGACGACTTCAGAGCATCCCACCCTTTGATCTCCATTGCCCCCCAACGGCAGGGTCCAGCATAATATGCTCCAGCTCAAACTGGAAGCTCAATGTGTTCTTTTTAAAAAAAAAATTGTTTCAGAAGCTACATTGATGAAAACATGATGAATCATCATTCCTGGGATCCCTTTTGAAATGACCCTGAAACACTGATAACACACTCACATGACAACAGCACCAAGATGGCTGCACTCTTGTTCCCAGACATTTGAGATAAATAGGAACTTGTTTATTTTTCTTATTTAAAGGACGGCTATCTGAAAACATGGGACTCCGACAAAACAGATCACTTTGATTGCAAGACTACACATCAGTCGTGAGGTCCTTGACTAATTATGGTCTGAATTCCACTACGCTGAGTCTTCTTTTTAGTAACTTGCTGTGTTAGAGGAGGAATTGTTGCTATAAAAAAGACGCTCCTCCCTGTCATTGATAATAAATGTAGAAGTAACACAGTGATAACTGAAAATATTATCCCAAGAGTAGGTTCAACAACAGGACGTCAAGAGGAGATAATGAATATCCGGAGGCCTAATTCAGTGGCGTACTGAGGTGTGTCTTTATGAGCAGCTGCTGGTGTTGTGTTGCTCTGGACAGATGGAAACAGCCGCCCAACAACAGTCTTAAACAACACCGGCCCTTCCAAAGTGGGTCTGGCCCCCAGTGCTGAAAATGTGCGGAGCAGAGTGGTAGTTAGGCAGGAACACATCTGTAATAGACCCCACGCCGGTGTGGCAGATGCTGTGCATGGACGTGCGGGTGTGTGCCCGAGTGCACGACAACGACCCTCCTTTGTGCTGATTGATCAAAATCAAAGCACGATGAAACCACAGGAGCCCAATGTGCTGTAATTACTGACAAGAATTCAAACAATTCTGCAACTTTATATCTCCAGGTGTCCACCTCCACTATCCGGTGATAAATGATCGGTGTCTGAACAGGTCATGTCAGGTTCAGACACTCACTGTAATTCCCAACTTCCAAAGCGACTTCCTGCATGCTTTAATACAACAAAAGCTTTGTACTACCCTTGATGCACATGACTCACTCAAGGATCAGGTTGTGTCAAGCGAGCCGGCCTGGAAGGTCTGAAAAGAAAAGTTTGGCAGCTGTGTAAGCGCCGTTACCATCGCGTGTGTATTCCAACTGTAATTACCGCAGGTCTGTTTACGTGGTAACCACTTTAATAAGCAGCTGAGGCTGGCTGCGGATGTCAGAGGGGCCGAGAAGGCGAAGAGAGACAGATTAGAGGCACAGGGGGCACACAGATGACCACAGTATCAGCAGAAGAATGGCTGTGTACAGTACGCACATGTGGAACACATGTGGAGGTACACAAGACACACCCTAATGCTATTAACTGATAACGTGAGGTTGGGCAGGATTGAGAGGTTGTTGGGCAGGAAGACACCATGGACAGGACACTAGTCCATCACACTCACACCTTGGAGCAAGATATCAACCTGACGGGCACGTTTGGGGACAGTGGGAGGACCCTGGAGGACCTGAAGGAAAGCAGCAAGAGATCATGTGATGACTAGATAGAAAGGTCGGGAACCAGAATCAAACCAGCAACCTCGGCATTCTGAGGGGACAGTGCCAGTAAGTGATTTTAGGGTCAGAATGCGGACGGGTTGCTGTCCTGCAGCCCGACACACCAACGAATACTGCACAGGCTGCAGAACATTTCTCCCCTAATATTGTAACTCAGGGCAGCGTACCCCACTCCCACCCCCACCCCCACCCCCACCCCCACCCCCGGCTGTCATGGTTTCGCCTGTAAGGTTTCTATCCACGGGGAAAAGTGACAGCAGCTGGCCCAAACCAAACGCACCCAGCCAGACCCTGCTAACTTGAATCAGACACAGCACCTGTTGGCAACATGCCCCCCCCCCCCCCACACACACACACACATTGGCATGACATCTAAATTGTTTTCACTCAGCATATCTTTTTGCAGTGAGTGATGTGAATGAGTGTATCTTCTGTCTGCACATATTTTCACGTGTGTTCCAAAGAACAGAACTCTGTGTGTTGTGAGCGCAGCTGTCCGTCAGAACTCACTATATTTGATGCCGTGACCCCGATATCTTATTATTTATCATTAAACATACAAAGGGCAGCTGTGATGCGATTTCAAAAGCAGCAGCATGATTGCTCAGCGGTCGGGCCAGGACTTTCTCCTGCTCGGTAGCTCCACCTGGTGGCAGGAGTATAAATTATATAATGTAAACTGGTTCAGTTTGTCGTTCAGAGGATTCATTTGAAGAACGGATTCTTAAACTCAACTCTTCCTGTGATCCCTGAAAAAAAAAGAGCACCGACTTGAGTGTCATCGAAGCTCATCAGATGACGTCACCGTGACTCGACTATGAATGGAACAGTACCAAACCAAAGTTCGGCTGTGTCACGTAGTGATTCATGTGAGAAGGGAACACAGGAAACAGACTGCTCACAACCAGCTGAGAGATATTTTCATTTTAAGACAAAAACTCTCATTAGAGGTTGGAATTAGAAGAGAAACACACACACATAGAGCCACAGGCGCACACAGACACACATTCCGCTCCAGCTATGGTTTCTGTCATGGCTTTTTAACAACACTCATAAAAGGCCACCATTAAAGGTGCAGACAGCATTGCCTCACTAATGCCTTTAACACAACGTACAACAGAGCAATGCGGACACTCTTGGTTGTATTACAAGTATCATATTATCGATACACTGCGTATTATTGTTTCTGTAAGTGGGTCACTCGGCACGCCACACTCGACGGGAAGCGTAGCTCCCTGTTATTATGAATCCTCAATGATTGTAGTGGGGGGCATCTTTCCTCACCGCGCTCGATTCGTCACTTTTTCCTTTCAAAAGCTAGAAAGAAAGAAAGAAAGAAAGAAAGAAAGAAAGAAAGAAAGAAAGAAAGAAAAAAAGCACTGCAGTATCTGAAGGAACGTCCGGCTGTGGTCGGCGTTTGAACGCCGCAACAGCAGTTTTTGAATTTTTGAACGGCTGACTGAGATTACCTATTTTATCACAACACTTTTGTTCATTCGTGTGAGGGCTGTGAAACACATAACCTGACACACATGCGTGTAAATTGTTACATTTCGACGAGGAAAGCATCCACGAAATACAAGGAGTTATCTGTGCGGCCAACTTACTGTAAGTAAGAGAGTGGACTGGAGTGGAGCTTCCTCTGTGCTGTTAGCTAAAGGAGGGACTGACTGATGGCAGGAGTGGGATCAGAGCCACAGGAGACAAGGGTAGTGTTGTTCAAACACACTTCTTTCCTGTTTTCACACCAAAGGAGAATGGAAGAACGCAGATTGAGATAAAAGAGACGGAGTTCTGAGATATTGGAGCCACTTGGGTGTCGATCCCTCAGAAGGTGTTTTGTTTTTTTGAGGATAAAACCAACGTATGTAAAGAAAAGTGGACAGTGGAGAGCAGCAATACTTTAAGACAAAAACACAATTTGACAATAGTGGGATGAGGGAGGGTGACACAAAGAGGAGACAAAAAAAGCCCACAGAGCCGATAAAGACGGATAAACCAAAACAGCAGCTAAGCTGCTACACAAACCCTGCAGAGCTCCCAGCTCCAGGTCCAAAACCCAACGAAAACATGCAGTCAGCAAACGGGACAGAATGAGAGAGTGGAAAATACCACAGAGGGGGGGGAACAGAGGCCAGCTCTCTCAGAACAGACACCCTAACCCAGAGAAAGAGATGAATAAAGAAGCCTAAAATGTGCCCTTCATCTGGGCTGACAGCTGAGCCTTACCTGAGAACTTGTCCCCCTCCATATCCAGACCATTCCTTCCACAACCACATGTAGCCTCGGCTCCCTCACTCTCTTTTTTAGGACTTCCCTTTCTTCCACTCCACTCGCTCCCTCTCCCTCCCTCTGTTCCTCCACTTCTCACTCTCACCCTTTCCTTTCGGGCTCTCCCTCCCTCCCTCCCTCTCCGTCTCCGCGGTTTGATTCCTTCAGTGTGTCCCGCTAATGAAGTCAGAATTACGACATCCCCATGTGCTGATCATATGTTGCTCGCCCTTCCTCGCTCTTCCCCTCTCTTCCCTCTGACAGGACCAAAAGGACTGAAGCAGTATTGTATCTTGAAAATAGAAACCATTAGCTCCACCATGTGACACGGATATGCTGCTGGCAGATTAAAATAACCCAGTTGCAAACGATCCGTTTGGCCAATTTATGAAGCCATGTGCCAGCTAGCCTAAATTAGCCTAAGATTAAGTTGTTGTTAAAATGGAATTAAGGATATTCCCCTACATTTTCCTCACAAAAAGATCAATGCAGGGGTGTTATAAACCAGGAAAACCTTTTATATATCAATATATATATAAAAGGTTTTCCTGGTTTAATGGGAATTAGAGGCACCAGAAACACTGTAGAGAAGCTATTGTGAGAGTGAATGACGCTCTGTTCAAGTGACTCAGATGACCTGTGACCTTTGGCACGTACCTCACACTGCGCCATGGGTCAGGGGTCAGATGACAAGCGCCTGAGCTCTGATAGAGAGATCAAACACACTGAGACATGTCCGCCCAGTGTCTTGTGGAATGGTCCCATACACCAACACTCCACGGTGGTGATGTATTTATGTCAGTGTTCTGTGCTTTTTGCTGTCTTCATTGTTAATTTTCCTTTATATTCTAAATTAGAGCCTGACAATTGTTTTAATCGACACTTGAGGGAAGAAAAAAACAATACCACAGCGACCTCTAGTGGTAAAAACTGTACCGACATGAAAAAAGGGCAAATCTATTAAAAACCTCTCTCTCTCTCTCTCTGTGAGTGTGTGTGTGTGAGTGTATGTTTGTGAGTGTGTGTGTGTGTGTGTGTGTGTGTGTATCCTCCCAAAAACTGCCTGCCAAATCACAAATCTGCTCTGTTGGCAGTTGTTTTGTACTGGGCATCTACCTTCAAAAGCCTGTACGCACAAACACAGACACACATGCACGCACACACGCACGCACACACACATCCTGGGGCGCCTGCATCAGCGTCAGGGAGGTCTCTCTGCCTGTCTGCTGACTAACGGAGGCCTTATCCTCAGCCTTGGGCACTTTTCAAAGACAGCCTGTATGAGTGTGCACCTACTTAAGCATATCAGTATCCCAGTGTGTGTACGTGTTTGTGTGTGTGTGTGTGTGTGTGTCTGCCATGTGTGTGTGTGTGAGCACTGGACAAACAAACAGTGTACGTGTCAACGTTTGAATATGTTTTTTTCATGACTCATGCATGTCACTTATGACAGGTACATTCTGTACAGACAAAAATAGACACACAAGGATAATTAAAAATGAAATAAATTAAATCCTTTTCTTATTTGTTTCAGTTGGATGTTATTTGCTCGTCCACGCTCACGAGTCTAAGTATAGAGGCCAATAACTAGAATGAATAAATAAAATACACAAACAAAAAGAGCAAGTAATATTCCAACAGGATCCGCTGTGGAGTGGCTGTTACGTGCTCCCAGGTCGTTGCCCTGGTGTTTCCACATGGCTCTGAAGGTCAGTGACTTACAGAACACTGAACTGGGGTCAGATGACCTTGACCATGACCTGACCTGGGTGGATGATGTCAAACGTGCTCTGCAGGTGCTGAGCAGAGTGATGGACAGGCGGGTTTATGCTCAATATACGATGGGTAACAATGACAGTACTTACTGGGACTGGTGACCCCAGGAGCTTCCCGCTCTGTCCTCCTCGCCCGAGCGCTGGCTGATCTCGCTGTAAGGGCGAACAGAAGAAACAGTCACTAAAACTTTACAGATGAACCAGCGGCGAGGAAGTAAATGCCATTAATAAGTATCTCTGGTAGCAGAGAAGAATCTGAGGTCTAAAGTTAAAGTGTCCTTCCCACAGATGTGATACCATCTCTGCTCTGTGGTTGAACTCTAGCTGTTGTCATTTCCAACCCTCATATGTGACTCACTTCCTGTTATCGAACAGTTCCTGACACATCACATCTCTCATCAATCGTGGGTGTGTGTGTGTGTGTGTGTGTGTGTGTGTGCAGTTCTTCCAAATCACCAGTTGGCATCACTGCCTGCTCAGTTGGGTGACTCAGCACCATTGTTTGAATAATGGTGTCTATTTCCTTTCTGAGTAATGTAGCCCCAGTTCTCAGTTACTGCTGCCTTCGATTACATTTAAAATCAAACGCCAAATATATTCAGGTCCAACAGAACCGGGTGGTTCTAAGACGAACCAGAACACGAGCAAGCTTCATGCCGCTTTTTTATCTTTTGCATTGAAAAGTCTGTTTAAATGTTGATGCGGGTCACCGTGGGTGCTGGAATGCTGCTCCGCTGTGTTTCTACAGGAGCCCAGAATGGACAAACGTGAGGCATTTGAGGACAGGTATTCCTCTGATGCACCTCTATTCTCACCACTAGATGCTGCTAAATCTCACACACTGAGGTTTTTGCTGAGATACTTTAGCAAGAATTTGACTGCACTGACTATAAACTAATTACTGTAAATGAATATAATTTTTTAATTACTGTTCAGTAAAGAATAACATGGTAACATATGACATCATCAATATGCTAACATGGTCACTGAGAATGTTAGAAAATCTGTTATTGGGGAACACATTGAAATGGATTAACTTGTGTGTGTGTGTGTGTGTGAGTCTGAGAGAGAGCAAGAGAGAGAGAGAGAGAGAGAGAGAGAGCGAGCATTAGCAATTGTCAGTCTAAGACCGGAAGGAAAATAACAGAAAGAAAGTGATGATGAAATATGACATTTGTTTCCTGCAGTCATGTTCAAACTCCTTCAGAGTTTTTGGCACGGTGGATCAACGTGCTCACATTCTGTTGTAACTTTACCAACCGCACGCAGGAGTTGAAGGAGTTGGGGCTTGAGCTTCACCCTCCAGCGCTCGTCTTAACTTTACAAGACAGTAATATCAAGTAAAGGCAAGATAACGGGCTTTGATTTTTCAGGCTTGATTTGGTTCAGTCATAAACTGTGTTTTCTCATGCGTGAAAAACAAACAACTTTCAAACAAGCGCAAGCAGTTTAAAATGATGCAGTATCTACTGATATCCCATCCAGCTACACCCACGTTTAGTTTATATCTTTCAGATATTTAAAGTGGCAGAATGTTATTAAAGAATAATAAAATCCCACCAGTTTCACTGAGTTCATGTTCTAAAATCTCAATGGATGATCCCAACTTCTGTTATTAGCATAAGGCTGCACCAGTACCTCATACCTGCAGCAATTTTTACCTAATAAATCAAGATAATAATCCCAGGTTTGACAGCAACACTCTGGAAATATGCAGCCATAAAGTTTGACTTTTTAAAAATGTAGCGCCAAAAAACACTCTCAAAATGCATTTAACTGAGACTTTATATAGAAAATCTAAGAGAGGAGGAAGTTTTTGCATTAAAATGACTTAAAAACTGCTGGTTCCTGTAAAACAGGTGAACCTGGGGTCACAGATCAAACACTCGCACCGGGAATATGTGGAGGAGAAGCTTGTATTGACCTGCAGACAGGAGGAAATGCATCCACGTGTTATCCTGATGTACGTCTAAATGTCAGCAACAGAGCTGTGTGTTGTTGATTTAGAGGGGAAGCATCGCCTCTTTTACTTTAGACCTTTTAAATCACAATCTGAGTGTTCAGCCTGTCAAAGGTGAAACGGTCACCGGGGCCCCCGCTGCAGTGATAACACTGGTGGCCTATTGTGCTGGAGTGTACACACGGACTTGTGTTTAAGAGCTTTCAGTGTATGGAGAAATGACAGAATAGATAAGTCAAAGGCAAGTCTGTAAAGCCTCGCAGCTAAAAAACATGTCTGTACTTATTTACTCTTAACGCTGGAAGGACGGCTTGGTACATGCACACACACACTCCACACACACCCTGACAACACAAAAGCCTCAACAAGCCACCAAGGCTGTGAAAACCTGAGTCGCGGAGCAGAGCTGTGCATCATGTTGGATATAAACCACGTGTTGTGTGTGAACGACCCATCAGGGGCCTCAGACAAGACTGAGCGGTGTCCCTGTGTTTACCTGTGTTTGCTTTACGCCACAGCCGCAGGTTCCAGAGGTCGTTTTGAGGCCCATACAGGAGGGAGGACAGTGGACACGACCCCCCCCCAGCAGTACCCAGCTCATCCAAGCCCCCCTCCCTGCTGTCAGAGCGCCCCCAGCCCTCACTCAGCAGGCCGCCTGAAAACCGACACGACTTTGCTCCGACGTCGGGTCAAACCGGAGTCCAAGTGTACAGAAGTGTTCTGGTCCCGGGTCAGACTGGAGACCAGTAAAAGATAAGCGTCTGCCTTCCTTCTCGTTAAAAGCAGGCAGTGCGTTAAAGAGTGTGTTTTTACTGCCTGGCGCTGCCCACAGGAAACATGCGCTGCCTGTGTGTGAGAGGTGAGGCAGCACTCGTGGAGTGGAAGCTAAATCATATATGAATGTCTCTGTTTTTTACGGCACCTTTGTGAGCACGGTGCAATCACATCTCCCAATCTGAAATTAGAGCCTGATCGATTCCAAAGCAGTAGAGTTTTTACAATTTTAACGGTTCAGCATATCAACGTTTTTCATCATCTTTATCTGGAAATCAAGCAGCACATTCATCAAGTTGTGTTGTTTACAACAGCTTTATTAATCGTGTATTGATCAGTGTTTTTGGTCGCATAGAAATACTCATGTCACTATTGATGCATGCGTCGTGGTGTTGGCCCACCATGTTTCTACAATAGCCCCGAATGGACGAAACAGACTCAGAATGCAAAATGAACAACAAAAACTCAGATATTGATGCAGGTATTGATGAATATTTTTACCAAACACAAACCAAACTGGCCCGACTGAAAGACTTCCTCATGAAATGGGTTAAGTTAATGACACATTTCCATTTAATTTGATCTTAAAGCTGCTGTTTTGCAGCTCCCAGTTCATAATTGAGGTGTACCCACGCTCTCCATCGTGTTAATGCCCCACGCTGCTGTCAGACCACATGTTCCAGCTCACATCAGATCCTCTGCCAGCCTGCTATTATCTTTTTTACAGGCTCAGCGCACAGGAGTCTGTACGGCCGATCCGTTCACACCTCTGGCAGTGGCGGCGTCACGGATCTGCTGATAATGAACGCCGGGCTGAGTGGACCCTCCGGAGGAGGCTCCAGGGGGCTGCCAAGGGGGGACCAAATGCAGCAGGGGCAACAACAGGGCCCCTTCCGCCAGGGGAAGTCCACATTCCACAGCGGTGTAAACACCCTCGTGTCAGAATGTTAAGCCCAATACCCTTTTTCACTAAGATTTCCAGAAACTTTTATTTCCAGGAAATGTATCCCCCTGGTATTCCAGGTGGTTTACATTTCCACCACACCTCAAATTACTGGAAAATATGCTGAGATCAGAACTGTGGGGAGGGAAGAGATCGGACCCTCTGAGACAGTTGTGGCAAAGATGCTGAACCTTTTTCACGAATTTGTTTCAGCGTTTAGACCCTCTGGTCGGCTATCCTTACAGAGACTCCTTGTTGTCCTGCTGGACATCTTCCAAAGATTATCGGTTTGGATTAGCCCGCCCACTGCTCAGTGAGGCTTGGATACATTTGCGGCAGCACACTGGCTTAAACATGGCGGGTCAGCAGAAGTGCAGACAATGCTAGTGCGTTCCGCCCGTCAGCGTTCTTCAGCACTCAGCAAAAGACTCCCAGGGAGTCTCAAAAGTCCTACCAGGCGCGCTCTCTAGAGAAGGTTTGGAAAAGTTTTAGTTGGAGTTTTCCCTGGTTAGTCGAGGTGGGGATGCGCCCAGGTTTTTCAACATGCCAGCTAAAATGTACAAAAGCTCCTGCAGTGGAAATGAGGCTAAAGCCTCCACCAAAGCCATCAACCCCGGCAGAAGCTGTAGTGGGAGAACGAAAGATTCAATGACATCACGCTCTGGTGGTGGGATCCAGTAAAAAAAGAATAGCTCCGCCTCCCCTGACGGACAAATCCATCACGTTCTCCTGTAGTTCTCATCACGTTGGTGCATGAAAAGCATCATTTCCTGATTACTCTGGTTTTAACGATGGCTCCATGGCGGCAGACTTTATTCATACAGCTACTTAGCTTATTTTACAGGCTGAACAGACATTATTGCTGGCGTCCGGCAGGCAAAACAGCGCCTCACACAAGCTAAAATTAGAGAATGCTCAGCTGTGAAATCCACCTTTTTCACAAGAGGGTTTGAGATAAGCTTCAACAGCGAACTGTGCGTGCACGTCCACGTGTCCTAATACGTTATTAGTCCATTATTCACAGACTTCCAGGGAGAGAAAATTGAAGGTTAGACGGCATACTGGGCTAGATGACAGGGCAAAATATGTCTCAGCACAGTTTATAGGTTGACTTTAAAGTTACCATCCAACAATAGCTGTAGGCCCCGTATCAAAGCCTGGCTCACTCTCCTGTATAAACAGGCGGAAGAGCTGCAACGCCGCACAGAGCACAGCGTTCGTCACAAAGGCACAAGTGGGATCCTGCGTGCCCGAGTGGGACATGAAAGCACATACCGCGGGGAAGCGCACTTGGAAAATAATGACCGTGTGTGGGCGTGCGTGTGTGTTTGAGTGGGTTGTTATTCACACAGGTTACTCATTGATCCAGACAACTTGGAGGGAGTGGTGTACAAGGCAGAGAATGGCTCCAGAGTGTGTGTGTGTGTGTGTGGGGGGGGGGGGATTCGTGAGCGAATGCAGGCACACAGAGCAAGCCTGGGGAGAGGGACATATATGAACCTACACATGGGTGCGAAACACAGGCCGGCCTCCTCCTGCACATCTCTGCTGCTTGTCTAAACAACTCTGCACTTAAGTGAGGAGGGACTGCACACACACACACACACACACACACACACACACACACACACTTTGTTATTAGATGATGCCCTGGGTGAAGCGCGTACAAAGAATGTGACAGCTCCACACACGTTGCCACAAAGGAAGAACACACACTCACACAAGGAGGAGGAGAGGCGGCATGACCCAACATGCACTTGGCTCTGACGGAGAACCATCGGACGCACTGTCGCACAAAGAATCGGGAAAGAAGAGCAGGGAAAGGCAGGCATTCCGCGGGATATGCTGGTGTACACTGGGTTGATCAGGGGCCTAGAGAGAAGAGAGGCGAGGAGGAGGAGGAGGAGGAAGACGTCGCAGGTGTTCTCGGGGACACATGCAGCAGTGATGGACGGCTGTGGATGGTGAGGAGACTCCGCCTTCCAAAGAACACAGCTCAAGGCCACGATCCTCTGTCCTCGCCTGGGCCAAAACACCAGCCCTCGCCTGCACCGTCGGTGCAACCAACGTCTCCTTTTGATCTCTGGCGAAATGAGCCGCCAAATACCTGCACGTAATAAACTGCAACCACAAACGCATCCAAGCGCTGCAGCAATGAGCCAATCGTTGACGGCGTGCCGGGTCAATCTCCCTGGCGGAGGAACCGCTCCGTAAAACTGCCAGTAAATACAGATTAACGGGCTGGATACCTCATCCCAAAAGAGCTATGTCTTCAGCTCAGCTCTCTGAGTCGCCGCGACTCTTTGGAGGGGAGAAAGGTTTGACAGCCACACCTGCGGGCCCGTGTGTGCCTCTCGTTTTGTTCAGCCGTGGTCTGAAGTGCTGAGGAGCACCATGAAGCAGAGTGAAGGTTGTTAACTATTTACCTAAATGTGCCAGTCCGCTTTCATTCTCTCCTATTCCGACACACGCGCGCCCACGCACACGCACACGCCTAACCTGTTTGCTGCTGCGGTCTGACTGTACCATAAAAACCCATTTTTCCAGGCCTCGTTGTGTCAACACCTACCCTGAAATGAGGATTTCTTCATTGTTGTGGATCTTTCCTCTTTTCCTTTAGGTGGGTTGGAAGAGCCGCTGTTTTCCCCTCGGAGAGTCGGAATGACGTTTACATCCGAAACTTCTGCAGCAACTTTTCCTTTCCTCTGCGGCCTCCCCGCTCGCTCCTCTGTCCCAAACGCACCTGTGCGCTGCTAACGCGTCTCCTTTCTTTGGACTTTCTGGACGCGTTTTACCGTCTAAATTCCCAACGCGATACACTTGGAGAGACAGTCTGCCGGGAATGGATCCTATCACACCTGCGCTCCAGACGCACGCCCAGTCCAGGAGCGGGAGTGGTTTACTGTACAGTCACCGGGGGGGGGGGGGGGGGGGGGGGGGGGGGCTTGCACCAAGCGCTGCGGTGAAGACGCGCTTTCATATTTTTAGCTAAGGAGGTTGTGGAACAAAGTGTTTGGAAGAAATTAAGCAAATCAGACAGATCAACCCAAACAGTGCGGTGTTGCGCAATACCGCTGCATGTAAAGAACTTATTAACTGTCATTTAATTTGAACTAAACAGGAAAAAGCACCAAGGAAACATTTTCTCTCACTGTGTGTGTTTGTGTGTGTGTGTGTTTGTGTGTGTGTGTGGGTGTTGGGGGGTGGGGAGAGAGAGAGAAAGGTGTTTGTCGTCTAAACTTTGCGGGTGGGCGTTGGCCAACTTCTGTTCCAACGGGAACCCGTCGGCACCCTTGGAGGTTCACTGTCCCACAGTGGGGGCAATTAAATCAGAACTCACAGGCGCCCTCTTGCGGCCACGCCTAACCAGGACTGGAGTCGGACTTATAGCTGGGAGCGTGAAATATTAGTGTTAGTCATGCAGTTTATTCATGCAGTGGAATTACTATATATTATCCCACAGCAACATCTCTACCAGCTAATGCAAACATTTAGTGCACCTTTACACCTGCTTCTGGATGATTTTTTTCTATTAATTACATCTGGCAGATGTGGTAAATAATAGCCAGTCTTCCACAATTAATAATAAATCTCTTTTACAAAATGCAAATCCTTTCATATTAAAAAAGAGACGTGAATATATAGCCAAATAACAGAGAATACATCTTTATAACCACTCCTCTTTCTATTTACAGCTCCTTAGACATTAAAGACAGTTCTCTAGAAATGAACCACTTCTTGTTTATTTTTTCAAATTTATTCCTGGAAACATGCATGTAAAGCTGACAGATTCGTAGATAAGAAGGTGTCGGTGTTTTACTATGCAGCTGAATGCCAAACAAGGAAGTGAAAATTTAAAAAGACTGAGCCGATTCACTCATACAGCGCAGACAGAAATGCATTAAAATGTATCTTTACTGTTGATTAAATATGTGCTTCAGGCACAAAAGGAAAGAAAATCCCGTCCTGAGAGGTAGCCAGTAATAACTGTGCCTGTTTTTCCAAAGTGTTCTTGTGCACATTAACAGCTGTGGATGGAGCCACGACGGGGCCAAACACACGCCAGCGGGGGGGTGTCAGAGCAGAATCTGGAGGGTTCTTTTGTTTCCTGTGGTTTTAATTTTAACAAGATGACATACGCTTCTCTAAAGGCAAACTGGGAATGATGGCAGCAGATGATGGCAGGTCTGTGTGTGACAGTGTGTGAGTCGTCTCTGTACTGAAGCTACAGCAGGTCACCTGTTTGGGTCGGGGGTTGCTGCTCCCCTGACAGCCCATCTCACCCTGTTGTTACTGGTACCTCCCTGGGCCAGGACAGTGGTGCTCTCTCTTTGAGTGTGTGTGTGTGTGTGTGTGTGTGTGTGTGTGTGTGTGTGTGTGTGTGTGTGTGTGTGTGTGTGTGCGTGTGTGTGTGTGTGTGTGTGCGTGTGTGTTTGTGCATGTATGCGTCTGTTTGTGTGTGTCCTGTCTAATGTTTTGTCCAGTATTCCTGCCTCTGGTCTGCTGGAATAGACTACAGCACCTCCAGTGACCCTGACTGTTGTCAAATGTGGGATATGGTTTATCATCATCATCCTCACCATCATCATTATCATCAGTCAGATAAAGCAAGATCGATTTGGTCCACACATTTTGGCATTCAGATTCAGATTTAGATTCAGATCCTTTATTGTCCCACACGGGGAAATTTACAGTGCAACAACAGCAGCAAGAGCACTCAGAGAAAAATAAGATAAAATCAAATAGAACAGGATTTGGAATATACAAAGAGGATGTATATTTACAATAATCCAGATAAATGGATACTCGGCCTCTGTGTACCTGTACATAGTACAGAGGGTGAATACAATATACATATCAGAATATATAATATTCAGATTGTGTTAGCGGTTGTTATGTTTATTGTGCAGTCTGACAGCAGCCGGCAGGAAAGATCTGCGATACCTCTCCTTCACACAGCGAGGGTGGAGCAGCCGCTCACTGAAGGAGCTGCCCAGTGCTGTCAGGGTGTCCTGTAGGGGGGGGGGACGTGTGTTTCAACATGGATGACAGCTTAGCCATCATGAGTAATGTAAATGGGTAACATACCTTGTATGTAAACTTTGACTATCTTATTTCTACATTTGGACTTTGTCAACACATTTCAGGTGGGGAGATGAGCCGATCATTGATACAAATATGACATAATTATGCATGGGGGTGCGGTGGTTAGCACTGTTGCTAACAACTGTTGCTAACCACCGACCCCATTTCTGTGTGGAGTCCTCATGTTCTCTCTGCATCTGCGCAGGTTCTCTTGGGGTCCCCCGGCTGCCTCCCAGACTCCAAGGCCGTGCATGTGGAGGAACCCCATCAGGGACTCCAAAGTGACCCGAGAGGTGAATGTGAGTGTGAATGGTGGTGTACTGGTGACTGGGGGGAGGGTGTACACCCACCGCTCACCTGAAGGCTGCAGGGCTGGGCCACAGTAGATGATGGATGGATGTATTCATACATTCAATAATTCATACAACATAATATTATACATACATATAACATGTTTATCATGCTGCTGCTCCATAGACATCCACTCATCTGCGTATTACAGGTGTTATAATGCTGCAATCAGCTGCAAACAGATGTTTCATTTGACATAATTGAAAGCTTCTGGATGTATGTTATTATAGTTATGAAATTAGAAGCACATCCTGTTATTGCAGCAGAAAACCAGGTTACATCATCTGGGTTAAACCCAGCCGTGTCCTCTGTCTCAGACACAGCAAAATTTTGGAACCAATTTTTTTTTTTACGTAGAGCTATTTTTCAGGTGTGATATCAGAGAGTTCGGGTCTGAAATCTTCTTTGCTCTTTGGTTTGTGTGTGCGAGTGTAACATACACTCACACACTCACCGGTTTGCCGTTCTGTAGCCTCAAAGCACAAATGCACAAAGTATTTTTGTGCCTGTGCTTCTGACGTATACCTCATCATTTACGGTTTCCTGTTGCAGGTTACAGCAGGCAGACAAACCACCGTGGTTACACATCTCTGATCTCCATCTAATGGAACGTCTGAGTTTAAATCATAAAACCTACGTGATGCAGAAGTGACACAGAGGCGCCCCTGCGGCTCTCAGTGGCATCTTGGGGGTCTCGGTTTCGCTCATTCTGCTAGAATTCACTGCAAGTTTTTATGAGAGCACTTCAAGGTGCGCACACACACACACACACACTTATAGATGGCTTGCTGGCTGTGGCTTGGCCTGACATTTATCACACAAGTAGTTGTACACATACTTTCAGGCTTGGGGTAAACTTCATTTTGTGCCTACACAATAACTTGCAAACTTTCTGCTGTTTTCTGTGTGTGTATCCTCACATTTACTAAAAATTGAGTACTATGATACGGTACTCGTTCTACTAGCAAAGTGGAGTCTTTTTGCAGTCCCCACAACTTCACAGGACGGTTTAGAGGTTAACACATAGTTTAAAGGTTGGCTTTAGGTTAGAGTAAGTGTGTCTTTGCATGCAACTTGTCCTGACACATACTGTTAAAGCGGTTGTGTGATTTACACTGTTTGAAGAGGCGTGTTTGCATTCGCCGGCACTGGCACAGGTGATAAATGATGGTGCCATTTTTCGGAATGGCTGCCGCTCCATCTGCAGCTGGTTTATTGTCAACAAGCTTTTGAAAAGAGAAGAAAAGACACATTTGGAAGTTTTTTCAACAAGAATTTTTAAATGGAGACTAACATCTGAACAAAAATCACATGGGCCATTCAAGAGAAAACAGTTAGTTGCCACTGATTCTTGTAGGTCTGTAACTTTAAAAACATGCAAACCTGAAAAACAACTGTGTCATGTGGTTGTCATCTATGCTTAAGACGACAACTACAAGTCACAGGCCTTTCAGATAAATGTATAAAAATAAGAATTACGACACTTTCCCTGCAAAAATGACAAAACTTTATATTTACAGTAAAAAAATAAAAAAATACAAGAAACTCTGGAAAGATGAAAAGTTTTAGAGCCCAATAGTTTGAGAAGCCCCCCACAGGTGGCTGGCGCCCGTATCCAACCTTCCTGAGGACGCGTTGTTGTGAACAGAAGGGAGAGAGCTCGGACTGTGCATCACCGTGCATGCATCGCCTCCTAGTTTCAGGCTGCCAGGCTTGCTCGCTCTGCAGGCCACATCCTCAGCGCCTGAGCGTCCCTCGCATGTCTTCGTAAACATCGTTGCTGATCGTCCGCGTTGCCTTCCTGCTTTTGGTCTAGAAACGACAAACAAGAGTTACAGTTGCATGATCGGCATGAAGCCGCAACCATCCCCTCTCGCCTCGGCTGAAGTGTTTCCTGGATCAGCGAGGGGGATGACAACAATGCCACACGTGCGCGGGATAAATGCTGCACCTCTGCGCTCCGTTAGTAGTGGCGGCTTACTTAAAAAACAACCCCGCATTTCCAGAGCATAACAGGAAAATGGAGACGACCCACAAGATTCCATCAGCGCTTGTGAGTCACAGTAAAATTCAATAACACACGCACACAAAAAACAGCCTTTGTGTACCTTGTAGACGTTGCATATGAGGAAGCACATGATGGTAACGAGCAGCAAGACAGCCATGCCCACCAGAGACCCCAGGACCAGGCGTGTGTCTTCTGGTGTGCACTGCTCTTTCTCTAAACACACAGCTATGATGCACACGGAATCAGCACAAGCCCTGGGTTATCGTACGAGTTTGGACTGATATCTGGAGTTTAGTACGTGATTTGCTCACCTTTGACCACCAGAAGCAGTGAGCCGCTGCCATAGTTGTTGGCACGATTCTTGGCAACCTTGGTGTAAATGCACCAGTATGGCCCCGTGTCCTCGATGGTCAGGTTGTTGATGGTGATGTTCACGCTGGGGAAGGCCTGAATGTCGAACTCCAGCCTGCTCTTGAACTCCTTGGAAATGGCCCATTTATTTTCGTTTGTTGAGAAAATATCATCTGTTTGGAAGAGACCTCTCTTGATATTCAGGGAATATTGATCTTTAACATCAACTCTGCACTTGATAGTGACGGAGTCACCAATGGTCTTCTGCACTAATTGTCCCTCATCTGTACAAAAGAAAAACATGAAGATTTATTTAACATCACCGCTGATGCAGCTTCACTCTCAGGCTCTCGACTTGAAATCAGGCTTACCTGGGCTGCTGAACGCCGCACGGGCCAAACAAAGGACGGTTAAAGACCTCAGCCAGAGAGCAAACATGACGACGTGCGAGGGCTGATGTGAATTAAGACTTTTCAGTAGGAAAGCTGCACGGCTTTTGTGAGGATGAAGTTTTGATCACCCGCGCTGTTCGTTCACTAGACTCAGAGTAACCACGCAAACAACTGGAGTCCTTTGCAAAGGGGGAGCCGAGCAGCAGTTCAAGCTTCCTCTGTCAACTCCGTTCGTCTGCTGCTCGCTCACCTCTTTTATTGGTGCAAACAGAATGGGTGTCTCCACAGGATATCATAATTCATTGTCTTCTGACATCTTTACAAACTTCTCTAATCCTGACCAACAGGATACGTCTGAGTGCTGAGCTTGATAGTAAGCAGCTTCAGCACTTTTACGACACTCTCATGTTCTTCCTTTCCTATCAACATTCCTCAAACAATCAAAGTCTACATACAATAGCATTTAAAGATAATACTAATAACAACAATAACAATAATCCTTCTCACATTTCCCTCCTGTTTATCGTTAAATGCGTCTAGATTTTCATCATCAGTATTACATCTTTACATTTCCATGAAATTTCAATGCATTACGTCATTTTCCTAGAAACACATTTCTTACACTCAGAATTCAACATGTGTACAGCTTAAGACATCTTGAACATTTCTTTTACATCTTGCATCACATTGATCCATTCTTCTTCTGATTCCTCTTCATCGTCGTCCAGTAGAGATCGTTCTTCCACCACAATCGGGAAGAACAACTTCATTTCCTTTTAGATCCTCTTCACAGGTTCCGACGGGGTTCAGCCGTTGCTGGACCTATACAGGCCGTCAGCCGTTTACGGAGAGTCCGCCACTGCTCCCTCGCCTACACCTGGAAGAATTTTCTGTTTCTTACAATGTGAAAGGTGTATCCACGACAGTTTCCCATCCACTCGAACTGCAGTCTTTGTGGTCAGCTGTACTTGATAAGGACCTTCCCATCTAGGCGTGTTCCACCTCTTCCGCACAAACTTCTTCACCCACACGTAGTCGCCCGGTTGAATGGGTTCCTGGGGGGTGGAATCTGTGGAAGACACAGGACTAGGCAGAACATTTACAGTATTCACACATCGGTTGAGTAACACTTTTTTCAGATAATCTGCTATTGTTTCCTCAACATGTTCTAACTCATTTGTTGTTGCAAAGTATGGTAGGCAATAAGGCCGCCCATATAATGCTTCAAAGGGTGTGATGCCTGTTTTCTTGTGTGGTGTTATGTGCATCCATAATTTCACCAGGTCGAGACAAAACATCCAGTTCTTTCCTGTCTCGTCCATACACTTCTTCAGTCTGTTCTTAATAGTACCGTTGACTCTTTCAACCAACCCTGCACTCTGAGGGTGGTATGCGCAGTGATTCTTCAAATCAATGTCCAAAGTTACTCCTACAGTTTTCACTACCTCATTTACAAAATGGCTTCCATTGTCGCTCCAGATGACCTTCGGGATGCCAAACCTGGGAATGATTTCTCTACATAAAACTTTTGCCACTGTCAGTGCATCTGCTTTTGCCGTGGGGAAAATTTCTACCCACCTAGTAAATCCATCTAACACTACTAGACAATATTGTTTACCTTCACATGGTGTTAGCTGAATAAAATCTAGAAAAACTGTGTGAAATGGATGATTTGGCAATGGTGTAGTGCCTGCAGGGGCCTTAAGGGCTCCCTGTGGGCTGTGTTTTACACAAATAGCACATTGTGAACAAAAATTTTTTGAGTATGTATGAAATCCTATAGTATAATAATGTTCATTAACCATCTGTACCATCCCTCCTGTTGAGACATGGCATGGCCCATGGCTCACTAATGCTGCCCATTTATGCATATTTCGGGGAAGGATTGGCTTGTTTCCTATGGTTAATAGTCCTTTGTCATCCAGTTTGGCTCCTCGCTTCTTCCACGTGGCCTTTTCTTTTTCTGGAGCACTTTGTTGCATTTCTTTTAGAATATCATTATCTGCAGGTTCTAGGCTAAATGATTCCTCATTATCAAGAAGTGTGTTGTTATTTGCTGCAGCCTTTGCGGCTCTGTCAGCAAAGGCATTGCCTTGTGAGACTGCGTCTGTGTTGTTAGTATGTGCAGTGCATTTACATACAGCTATTTTGCATGGCTGCTGTACTGTAGCTAATAACTTTTTTAACAGTTCTGCATGCATGACCGGTTTGCCCGTCGAAGTTTTCATCCCTCTTAAATTCCATTGTTGAGCAAACACAAACAGCGTGGAAAAAGCATATTGACTATCTGTGTAAATGGTAACATCTTGTCCTTTGCTTAATTCACAAGCACGTGTGAGTGCGACAAGTTCTGCAGCTTGAGCAGAATAGGAGGAGGGAAGTGATTTCGCCTCCACCACCTCAGTTGCTGTAACTACTGCATATGCGGTTCTAGTGCGTCCACAGTCATCCTTTCTCGATGATCCATCTACAAAGAGTCTCCGTCCTGTAGTCAACGCGACATCACTAAGATCTGGTCGCGGCAGGACCTTGGTGGAGACCTCATCCAGGCAGTTGTGCTGGTGTCCCTCTTCTGCGGTGGGTAGCAGCGTTGCTGGGTTTAGGGTCGTGCAGCGACGAATCGTCAGATTCGGCTGAGACAGCAACACTGCCATGCAGGAAAGATGACGTGCGGGCGACAGGAATGCTATCTTACTTTGTAGCAGCAGTATTGACACTGCATGTGGAACTAGCAAAGTTAGCTCATGATATAGCACCACTCCTGCGGAGGCTTTTACTGCCTCAGATGCTGCCACCACTGCTTTAACGCATGGCGGGAGTGCACAAACTACGGGATCTAGCTTGTGGGAGTAGTAGGCCACTGGCTGCCTCTTATCTCCGTGCTTCTGCAATAAAACTGAAGTCATAAAGTCACCCTTGCAATCCACGACCTGCTCAAAAGGCTTCTGATAGTCTGGCAGCTTTAACACTCCAGCACTTACAAGGGCCTGTTTTATGTACACAAATGCTTCTTCAGCTTCAGGGGTCCATGTTAACACATCAGTCATTGCTAAGGGATTATCATACATCAATGCTTGTAAAGGGGCAGTTATTTTCGCATAATCTAAGATCCATGATCTGCAAAAATTCACAAGTCCTAAGAATGACATCATCTGCTTCTTTGTTTTTGGTTTTGGAGCATCAAGCACTGCTGTTTTCCTCGACTCAAGAATAGCTCTTCCATTATGTGTCAAAACATGGCCCAGATAAACCACTTCCTGCTTCACCAGTTGCAGTTTGCTTTTGCTTAATTTATGGCCTTGAGAGGCTAGCCAGTGTAGCAATGCTAGCGTGTCTGACCAACAATCTGCCTCTGTTTTTGACGCCATGAGGATGTCATCCACGTAGACAAGGATTTGACTTCCACACGGAGGTTTAAACTTAGCTAATGATGACATCATTACTTGAGAAAAGATTGTGGGACTCTCACAGTAGCCCTGAGGTAACCTTGTCCAGGTATACCTCCGTCCTTGAAACGTAAATGCAAACCAAAACTGGCTGTCTGGATGTACTGGTACAGAGAAAAATGCATTGGATACATCGATCACCGTGTACCACTGATGTTCAGGGTTTAAGTCATTCAGCAGAGTGTATGGATCTGCGACTAAAGGAGACCTAGGGACCACTGCAGCGTTTACAGCTTGCAGGTCCTGCACCATCCGCCAGCCGGTAGATGGTGGTGACTTCCTTACTGGAAATAGGGGTGTATTTACAGGAGACTCAGGACACTCTCTGATGACTCCTGCTTTAAGCAGTGAGTTAAATATCGGAACAATACCCTCCTGTGCATCAGTCTTAAGGGGATATTGCCTCTGAAATGGTCTATAATCTGATTTAGGGATTATTTTTACAGGTTCTGATCCTTTTATAAGACCTACATCTGCAGGTCCTTCCGACCATAATTCAGGGGGAAGCTCTTTCAGCTTCTCCTCTTCCTCCTGCGTGAGGAAGATGTCTTCTTCTCATGAACTCTGATCTGTAAGGTGCGTTGCTGGATGTGTCAGCAACCATGTTTTAAGGGGAATACGCCACACCTGGAACTGATCATTAAAATCAACCTCACCCTTAGGCCTATAGGGCAGGCTGCTCCAGTGTTTTACGTCACATCCCAAGTCTTGCCATCTTTTCTTAAGCGGTTTAGCAATAGAAACATGTGGTACAGAACCTGACACTTTGAATAGCGCTGCTGCTTCGGCGGAAAAGCTTCCTGCCGTGCAGACAGCTGTCTGACCACACACATATAGATGCATAATTACAATCATTTGTGGATCTTTAAGTTTAGCAAACTTCTCTGCATATCTTGATGTGCCGTGTGGGTCTGATTTACAGATCTCGCCAATGCGCTCCACGTGCATGGTTACATGCAGGTCAGCTTGATTGTGGAGCTGGGCTTCAGGCTGTAAGTATGACAGAGCTTTACCATATATCATAGTGATTGGGTCAGAGAATGGAGGGGGTTGCTTTTCAGGAATGTTGAGTGACCAAAATTTACTGCACGTCCCTCCTTCCCTTACCCACAGATTAACCATTCTATCTACAGACCACATCCCTTCGGCTGTAGTGCGAATCATCAACTGAAGCTGAGAGATAAGATCTCTTCCTAATAGATTTACGGGACATGTGGTGGAGATCACGAAAGGAGCTTTAAGTGTGATTCCACTCACAGGGTCACAAACATCTACAGGGACTGACATTCTTTCTTTAGTTACGAGACCATTTGCTGATCTCACAAAAATCTGTGTAGAAGTTGGCTTTAGAGCTATTGGATCTCTAATTACTGATTTACCTGCGCCCGTATCTACTAAAAATGTTAAAGAATTGCCTAACACGGTCAGTTGTATTTCTGGTTTGCCTTCAGCAAACAGGAAGATGGTTTCTAAATCTAAAACATCTTCTAGGTCTTCTTTTTCAAATTGATCAAATTTTGTGCCCTGATTTGTTTTAATTTTTGTGACATCTTTCTCCAGTTCTAGTCATTGCTGGGGTGGATTAGAACCTTGCTGCTGTCCTCTATTGTATCTCTGGTCACGTTGTTTCTTTCTGCAATCACGTTCCCAGTGTCCATAATTTTTACAATAATGACACTGATCATTTTCACGGGAATTGCCTCCTCCTCCCCTTCCGCCTCGGCCTCGCCCACGTCCTCGGCCTCGGCTTGGGAAAGGATTGGCATTGAAAAACATGCCTGTTAATTGGTTCTTACTCTTTTGGCATTGTCTTTCAGCATGCATAGCATGTTGTTCATAGTGGCCTAGGTTACAAATTCCGAAATCAACTAACTGTCTCTCTACCCAGGTTTTTATCTCTGATTTTGATCCCCCATGTATAGCTTGCTTTAACTGCTGTTGGTAGGGACCTTCTGGATCTTCCGCATACGGAATTCCACTATTTTTTCCGGAACACATCTTTCATTCTCATGCTATAGTCTTCAAAACTTTCGTCAGTCTTTTGTCTCGTGGCCGTAATGGCGCTGTAGTCAGCTCGTCTGGTAAAAGTAGTTCGCATGCGCTCGTACAGTCTGTCAAGTCTGTCATTTAGTTCTTGGCTGTCAGGCTGCCATGGTTGTTGAGTGGCTGGATCCACTGGGACCCAATCTCCTCTAACAGTGCCCCATTTCTTGCCATTAACGCACATGAGGACTTGCTGTGTTTCTCTTTCTCTTTTTCTTGATTTTGTTTTTCTCTTCTATATTTTGATTCAGTGAGCCAGAGATGACATTGTGTCAACCCCACATTTACTTTTGGATGTTTCTTTCCATATTCTATTAAATCTTCTTTTAATTTTATAATATTGCCTGGCCTGTCTAAGTTACCATCCCAATTGAACTTAGTCATCCACAGCTGAACATATGAGCATGAACCTGGATATTTGTCTTCCATGTGTTTACATGATGCTGGGATTTCGAATTCAGCACCTTTTATGGAATGTTGGTTGCCCATGTTTGCACTTTATTTATCAGTTTTTATGTATTTGAATGGAGACGCCTGATCTCCCGACTGAACAACCCTCAATCCCTACAGGATATCTAGTTCAGTCCCTCCGCCGTGGCCTTATAACCCCTCTTTTTTAATCAGGAGAGTATACACCAAGCTTCTACCTCCGAGGAGGCGGGTGTATCTTGCCTCTGCTTCTCTCCTGATGGCCAGGCAGGTAATACCGCGGTATATTCCGTGTAGCGCTTTTTGTGTTTTATACTCACTCCGTTGCCTCTATGGTTTCTCTCTGAGTTGTTTTGGTGCCTTCTTCCCGTCACTGGAGATGGTCGCCCTGGGAGGGACGAAGACCGGCCTTCCGTCAACTCGTGATGAAAGGTCTTTCGATTCGGACGTCTTTTTTGACTCCGGCTGCGCAGACTTCGGCGTTCGGTCGTCCCACGGCGCTCCTCTCCAGGTCTTGGGATCCGGCTCGAAGGACCAAATTTTGTGAGGATGAAGTTTTGATCACCCGCGCTGTTCGTTCACTAGACTCAGAGTAACCACGCAAACAACTGGAGTCCTTTGCAAAGGGGGAGCCGAGCAGCAGTTCAAGCTTCCTCTGTCAACTCCGTTCGTCTGCTGCTCGCTCACCTCTTTTATTGGTGCAAACAGAATGGGTGTCTCCACAGGATATCATAATTCATTGTCTTCTGACATCTTTACAAACTTCTCTAATCCTGACCAACAGGATACGTCTGAGTGCTGAGCTTGATAGTAAGCAGCTTCAGCACTTTTACGACACTCTCATGTTCTTCCTTTCCTATCAACATTCCTCAAACAATCAAAGTCTACATACAATAGCATTTAAAGATAATACTAATAACAACAATAACAATAATCCTTCTCACACTTTCTTAACCACAGTCTAAAGAGAAGAGGCGTCATGTGACTGACAACAAACTAGGTGGTGAGCAGGGAAGAAGCTGAGGGGGAAATGTTTGAGAGAGATGAGGCAAGAAAAGAAGTCTAGGTGGCTAAAGAAGTCTAGGTGGCTAAAATGCATCATTTTAGTGTTATAAATACATTTACATAATACAAACACAAATACAAACATTCCATCCCATCAATAATTAAATTAATCAAAGACAATCATTTATATTTCTTTTTTAGAGAGGTTTTCACATTAAATCAAAACAGGAAGTGTTCCTGCTGAGGTTTCAGATTCTTCTTCCCCACCAACAAAAACTCACCATAAGAGTCAGCCAAGCCACTTTAAGCTTCAAACCAAACCATTTGTCACATGAACAGTGCTTCCATGGTAAATCTGAAGTCACACATTTGCTGATGGGTTGTCAGAGCTGCTGCACACGGATGTAGATCAGGAGGCTCAGCTCGGCACAGGCTGCAGCTGTTTGCTGGAGCTTACACCGCCCTCTAGCGGTTACAGCAAGCAATGTTTGATAGACAGAAGCCGCACACCCAGAAATAAACATGTCACTCCGACAAGAACAGGAAAAAACATTTACGAAAGGGATTTTCATGCAAAAAAGTGTGTTGTGTCATAAATTATTTTTGTTGCGGTATATTATAGAAAGTTACTTTATTGTATCAGACGGTCACAATGCAGATGTATTATTTAGAGTAGTAAATAAACAAAGACCTAAGCATCAGAATAAATATAGAGGAGACAAAAGCTGGAGTGTGAAAAAAATCTCACAATCTTGGATGTCGATTAAACCGTATCTTATTGCTAAAGCAAGACATCTTTCCCAATGACAGCCACGTGTTGTCCAAGCAGGCCATTTAGAACCAGGCAGGAAAAAAGATGGAAAAACATCAACAACCTCCATTAACTTGTCATCATCCTCCGGGAACTGCAAATTCAGCATCAGTGACATCAATAATGGCCTCCACACTCTTTGGAGATAAATAAAAAAAAAAAAAAAATCACCTGCCCCCTCCCTCTCCCTCCCCAGGGGACAAATATAAAGACCCCTGTCTGTCCCACAGTCCCCCTCCCCCCCTTCTTTAATTCCCCTCCTGCAGTCCCATCCCGTTAAGAAGATGCAATATGAGCAGGAGCAGATGCTGCAAGGAAGGTCTTTTATGCTCCCTCTGTCGCTACGGAAACGGCCCTGTCCATTTGCCAACCAGTGCTTCCTGTTTAGGGTTTCCGAGATAATTGAGAGGCATCTGGTCACAGAGCGGCCGGAAGTCCAACAACAATGAAGCAGAATGAAGTCATCGGCTGGATTACTTTTACTGGTGTTGGGTTTAAATATTTATTTCCAGTTGTTGCTGCTCTCCGCTCACAGCAGAGCTGCTGACTCAGGCCTCCTCCAGTGTGAATGGGGGGTATCAATGGGCCGGGATGAATCACCCGGTTCCCCAATTCCTTTCCACACATGCGCGTCCTTTTTCCTCCCGGAGGGGGGGGGGGGGGGGGGGGGGGAGGATCTGAGGCAGGGGCCTTGTCTGGAGCGCACATGACACACTGAGCCAGTCAGTATAACCCAAACCAGCAAAGGATGCACAGACATTCATCACAGGCGTCCAGTTAAATGACTCGGCATATGTCTGGGGTGGGGTGTGTGTGTGTGTGTGTGTGTGTGTGGGGGGGGGGGGGGGTAATCTCCCGTCTTTCTGGGAAGATTAGCAGGATGATCAAGGGGGATAGGCGGAGAGTCTGCTTTTGCTGATTAGCCACTGACCAGGATGAAAGAGTAATCTCCTGTGTTGCATTTGTTTACTGGCTGAGCCCTTCTCCAATCTGCTTAATTCAAACACAGCCCCCCCCCCCCCACACACACACACACACCCACCACACATACACACAGATATCAACATGTTTTCATTAACATTTGCAAATGAAAATGTTACATTTGGTTTTTAAGTGTAGCAACGCTGGTGATCCTGGGAAGGGGGGGGGGGGGGGGGGGGTCGCATCAAAGTTAATATCCTCAAAATGACACAGTAATACTGGAGTCTATCCCAGAGGTCACTGGCTGACTGGTAGAAACACGCCCTGTACTGGTCACCAGTCCATCCCAGAGTCTTCAGTCAAGCTAAAGTGTGTTTGGGACCAACACAGGCACAGGGGGCACACACACACCACACAAACAGACTCTGAGCCTGGTCCCCCCCCCCCCCATCTGTGATGACAGACCAGCCTTTCAGACTCCAGATCTGACTTTCTTGTTACTACAGAAACAAATACAAATTTCCCATGATGCCATCTGCACTAATGCCCCCCGGCCACCCCTCCAGACCAGATTGATAATCCATCAGATGAACAATTTCTAAAATGAGGTATAAGTTTCAACCCAACAAGCCATGGCCAGTTCAGCATCTAAAGGAGATTTGGGAAGGGCGGCCGTGGGCCGTAGCAGTCCCAGAACGCTTTTCCACCTTCAGGATCAACGGGTGCAGCAGAGTTCAAGGATATTAAAGACTGGACTTTCCCCGGTGGGTACAGCTCCAGCCTCCATCCTGGCAGGTTTCCAGAGCAGGAAGTCCGTTTCCTGATCTCGGGTGACCTCTGCATGCCTCCCAGACTTCAACACACCTATGCAGCACTACAATCTAGTCGCTCCAAATCTGGCTCTTGGAAGTGGAAGCTAAATTTTATAATTTTTCTAATAGATCAGCCTCATTTCAGGCCACATCTGCAGCATGTAGCCATTACAGGCACAGAAAGTGGGATGGTCCTGCTGACCACAACTATTGGATTCCTATGCAATCTGCCCCAGAGGCTCCCTCAAGCTTGAGTCAGTAACAAACTGTTCAAATCAAGGGTCAAATAGAGGGTTGATCCTCTAGTAATGCTGCTTCCAGGAGTCAAGAGTACTGATCCAGACATGCTGGCCTCTAGATCCAAATAAACTCAAACGGTTCTGTTTCTGGGGGCTGCTATTACCAAATAAAGCAATCATAGCAGAGCTCAAGTGTTTGATGAATAACATTCTGCGCAAATTACTTCAACTTTTCAGTGCGTCCGCCTCACCGCTGTAAAAATCTCAATCCAGACTGCTGACAAAAAGCACGGCTCGTCTTAGCTCAGAGGCTGCAGCAGGACGGCCAAATATCCAGCACATGAGGTCAGTAGGAGGGGAGGGATTTGGGGTTTTTTTTTCTGGCAGAATAGAGGCGGCTTTCGTGATTACTTTGTCCGGGCAAATTTCCAGTCAGCCCGTCTCTGCTCTGAAACACTGCAGTCTTCAGGAGCTCTCTCGCACAGCATAAATAACGGCTCAAAGTACAGAGCCTTTTATGAACAAAAAACCTGGGAAAGACATGTCTCTTTCCTCCGAAATAAAGACCTTCGCTCCATATGAACAGGAGCACCTCAGCGGGATTACAGAGGAAATGCAGCGACCAGAGGAAGTTCATATCAATCTTTATTGTATTTAGAAATCCACGCATCAAATCTTTTTCATTATTTTTTGTTTTTCTTTGAACATTTACAACAGGGAAGAACGAGGGACAAGCTAGACGTCATGCCTTTTCCAGCAGGCGCGATGCACTACAGGATGGGCTGATTTTGGATAAACAGGGGGGGCGGGGGGGGGGGGGGGGCGGGGGGGGGGGGGGGGCGGAGATACATAAAGTGCTTTTAACAGTTTTTTTGAGTTTTAATAGAAAAAAAAGGATAAAAACAGAAGGGTTGAGGGTGGACAAAGAGGAGATGAGGGGAGGGATGAGTGTGACACAAGTGAAGGGCGGAGGCAGGGGGGGCTGATGTGGAGGAAGAGAGCGGTGGGGCATTTATCTTTAAAAAAATAAAAAGAAAAGAATTGAACAAAAAAAAAAAAAAAAAAAGCGCTCTCAACCCAGGATGAGGCTGGATTTCCCACCGGGGGGGTTTCTTCGGCCGCCCGTGGCCCCGTTGGCAGCCTCCGATGGTTCAGAGGGCTGTGGCTTGTCCTGCTGGTCCTCCTGCTCTGCATCAGCAGGACAATCTGAGGACACAGACCAAAAGCAGGATTCAACTCAGACGCACAAGAGCAGGAAAAGTCTTTAAAAATAAACCTGGACAACAGGAGGGAATAGAATCAACTCCAGCAAAGTTATCCGTGTCTGTCTTCAGTAGTTCTGCTGAAACTTTTCCTGACATGTCACAGTCTGACCCTTGACCTCGCGCACTTCCGTTTTGAGGGGCGGGGGTCTGAGGTGGACTTGCATCGGCCTCTTGTAGTCCATTAGAGCCTGAACAAACCAAAACGGGCTTCTTTGCACACAAAATGGACATTCAACAGATATTCTGATATCAGGAGGAGCAGGGTGCTGCAGGTAGAAGGGCACATGCACGCCGACGTCAATCGCACTGGAAAGCAAAGGCACAAACGTGCGCTCGGATCTTTAAAGTCCTCTGTGGTCCCACCGTCCATTATCTGGAGGAGCGGACGTTCTCTAACCAACGCGCACCTGGAGGTTAATAAAAAAGCTTTTCGTACTAAGTGAAGCCTGCCATCAAACAACAGCTGCCGCACTATGGACCATCACGTCATCCTGACGGACAGCAACCACATCAAAGGGATGCGGCTGATTTACCGGAGAAGAGAGAGGCCGAGCGCTGGGTCTTGTTTTCAAAAGTCACGCTAGCAGGATGTGGGAAAACCAAACCCAAGACTCAGAGATTTTAACAGCGCGGAAAGAAGCGGCACATAGCTGATCCGCCATCGCAAACCGTGGAGCTATTCACGGAATAATTGGTCACGCGTTGCTGCTTGGACACAGCCATGTGTTACAGACACTCAATGCTCTTCAGAAACACAAAACTGAGGACGCTTACCATCGTTTGCTTGCTGCTGGCCATTCTCGGGCTACAATGTAAACACAAGACAAGCATATCAGACACAACCTCATCAAGTCAGCGTGGACCTGTTACCAAAAGCATCTGAAGACTTCCTGTTCCAGTGTTGAAGCACAGAAGGGGGGACTGATTTGTCCGGATAGGCCTATAATAATCGGCTAACATGTTGCCATGGCACCAAACTGGTGTGGAGGGGAAGATGTGATGTGGCGTAAACTGGATCAGCAGAATTTCAGCCGCACGAACATGTTTAAATGTATATTTCTTTGAACCCCCCCCCCACCCAGTACAGATACAGGGAGGGGTTGCTCTGACAGGGTGGAGTTGAAAGCTCGGTGAGAAGCTGTTGCTAATTGAAACACAAATTCAATTTATTTTAGTCAAGTTAAAACTAATGTGAGGAATGTGGACTAGCTGGAGAAAAAAGGAAACCGTTGGCGTCTACAAGTGTGACTGGAGAACATCTTTGATAGGACACACCGGGTTGGTTTTAAAATGATGGATAACGCCACCCTCCCCCCGTGAATTTTCCATTGGGCCGCTCGGAACGGGAGTTAATCTCCGACTGTGTGCTTTTTGGGCTGCAGCTCTGTTTTGGAAACACACTCGGTGAGAGTTACCTCTTTTGTCTGGCTCCAGACCAAGGCCGCCCCAGAGTTGTGGATGGTGGTCAGTTCCGGCTGAGGGTTCTTGGGGAAGAGGATGGGTTGCTGGCACCGCCTCAGCGGGGCAGAGGGCTCTCCGCACAGGGTACCCATTGGTGCCCCAGCTGCGGGGGGGAAAAAGAAATCTAAATGAGACTTTGTGGCCAGTAACGTATATACAGTAAAACTAAAGTTAGACGGAGAAAAATCCTACAAAGATACATCACATGGACTCCAGGACCACCCCCAATATCTCTAACCCTGGACCCCAACCGAGCTGAGGAAAAGATTACTCTTTCTGACAAAACCTCAGCTTTACTGGGAGGAAAGGACTAAAAGAATATGAAATAAAAATCAGGGAGAACCAGTAGGAGACGATGTTAAATCCGCTCTGCCGGGCTCAGAAATGCTGTGGAGCACTTCCAGGCAGACAACCTGAATACCAAGACTCCAATAAGCCAGCAAACCTTCACTCTCCTCCAGCAGAGAGAACATTAAAACACAGTGACCCACTGTGAGCAAGCCGGCTGCTGAGCAAACCAATGCCGCAGCTCTGTCCCCGAGGACCAGGGAGGGGACAGAACTCTTTTATTATGACGGGAACAATGGGGTTCCAGAGGCGGAGGAGTGGCTGATGTCGATAATTAAGTAGAGTCAATCATCCGCCGAAAACACTCAACAAGATCTACTTTATTTGATCAACTCTGAACATCAAAAGGTAAGTGGAGGAGGTATTAAAGCGCTAGAAACCAGAGATGCTTAGGCAACCTAGAGCTGCATGCTGATAAACATGTCAGCACGTCTTTATATCATGGCGGCATGACCAACTTGGGAGGATTTGGAAAATTGTGAATTAAATTACTTGCATCAATAGAGATGTTGAAAGCTTAATCATTTGACAAACAGAACCATTCAGGTGTTTCAGTGGCTACATGTTCACCTGTGAAATATACCTATATACTCACACCTATATCAATTTTAATCAACAAAACCAACATATGTATTTATTCTTAATTGCTTTAAGTGAAAAGAGCTCATTCAGGCAGCTTTGCTCTGGTGACACTCCTCAGTTCCTAGAACCATTACCAGGAAATGCCAACACGCTTGAGGAATGCGGATCTGTAGCTGCAGCTTCAGTCTGCGTGTTTAAATGACAGGTTAGCATCACATGCTACACGGGGGATCGATACCTGGCAACATTTAGGCAAACAGGAACCTAAAACAGAGGAATAACTGAAAGAATTTCAGCAGACAACACCACCAACCATCTACTCATTTAACTTCCACGGCTACTCTGTCGCCAACGCAAGGTCGATGGGTTTGTGACATCATTTGGGTCATTAGGAGGAAAGGTCAAATTTGAAGCCACACGATCTAAAATAAAAACAGCTGATTTATGTATAGAAAACCCTGATGATCAGTCAGACCTTCTCACTGAGACCCAGAGTTGCATCTAGTCTTATGCACAGAAAGAAGACACCAGCTCTTTGTGTTATGTAGCAACTGTACGTCCTCATGGCTCATTTGCAAAAGAATGCAAACAAAGTCCCGACTAAAGCTTAAAAGATGGTGCATTCGGGTTGAAGAGGCGGCCTTTTAATATCGGAGGAAGTGCTTTATATTGTCTTGATTTTGTAATTGGATGTGGGATGTGCATACATCTGGAAGTGTTTTCTTTGCTCACTCTTCTAGCACCAGAGCGTTACAATAAATAAAGAAAAGTATTAAGCAAGAACCAACAAGACGGGATGGGACAAAACAGTGCAAGCTGCTCTCGTCGCGTGGAAAACACCGGAAAAACAAACAAGAAAGGACCTTCGGCGCCCAACATACCCAAAGAGACCCAAATGGGAGCGTGAAGGCAATCAACTTTGCTTTGAGACAAAAACAAACATCCCTTCCAATTAAATAAAACATAGCCCGTGCAAAGGTTTTACCATCAGTGGTGAACTTCATGCTCAACCGTTCACACGCACTCACAAAACCTAGTCTGTGTAAACACTTTTTCTAATGTGTCGAGTGTGGAGCCATGTGATAATACTAAAAATGTTAGCACAGCCCGAGCTGGAACGGAATAGAATTATCCTCATATCCATTTAAAAAAAAGAAAAAAACAAAAAGAAAAAAACCCCACACGTTCTAACAGTTGTTCTGAAGGCCCACTCTGGGCCCAGCCATCAAAGCTGAGCACCAGAGTTCTCTGCTACTTTGACTGTTAAACCTGTGGTAGCATTTTCTGACAGCCTAACTGGAAAAAAGAAAAGGCTACATAACGCTCCAGTTTCCAAGTTCAGCTTAGAATTAATTCTGTGGTCCTTTTTGCTTACTCAAAGCTTCTGGCAATTCTTTCTAGTTTAGCAAGCTTTCCCTTCTAAAAGTGCTTACACACCCTCCCAAAAAGTCTCTCCCTCATTGTTTTCCTTGCACTGTTGTCAGTGTAGCCATGTCACACCCAGCTGACATAATATAGATCAAATCTGAAGGATTTACTGGGTGGATTGTTCCTCCGATGAGCATGAGGATCATCAGGCTCTGCGAAGATGTTGGAAGCCATCTTGTTTTTGCGCTGGGGGGTGGTGTTCTCCTCTGCGCCAAGGCTGAAGCTGGACTCCCCACCTGGCGGTCTTAGTACCCTGGAACGAGAGATCGTGACCCAATGACATCATGCTACTGTAGTCGCCGTCTGCTCCTCAGGCTAGGCTATTTTGCCCGTGTCACGCGACATGAGAACCACAATGAAGTTTTCTCAGCACAATAACATACAAATAAACAATGTTTAAAACAGGCGAACGGGGCCGTCTCTGGTCTCTAAGCCCCGGCTGTCAGGCCATGAGACAGTCAGCCACAATCTCTGGCCGGCAGCTGACTCCAGTCACATATAATCACAGACTTAGGTGGCTAGCTGCCGTCGCTCCTCGGGACAGATTCCTTTGCAGTGACACAAGCGTGGGTGTATCAGTTCCTGATAGCATTGCGGGTCCACTATTCGATGAGTTGATTGAAACAGGCTTTGCCCTCCCTTTGGCTCAATATTACACATCAGAGGTGAAAAGTCTGAGGCCTACAGCAAATATAGGTCACCCAATAACCAGACTGCCCTGGAGTAAAAAAGGCCTGTGTTACTTTACACCCATCTTCCACAAAAAGATAAAAGATAAGGCAAGGCTTTTATTCTTTGGTTTGCTGGTGAGGGACAGTCGGGGTGAGGAACAAAACCTGACGTGTCTGCAGAGGCCCCGCTGGACCCCTCCCTCTTTTTTTCTCCCCCTTCCAGCTAAACTCTGTTCCGCTCCTCAGAGTCCCCGAAGCCACCAGCTGACACCCCGAGCAGCTGTCCGAGGGCCAGGCGGGCAGATGGAGCCCAAAAAACAACTCTGCTCTCCAAGCCCCAACTATAAAAAGGCTATCTGGATGTGGGGGGAAATCGAGGCGGAGCGAGCCGCTCCGGTGACACTTTAATAAAATCCATTCTTGAGGGTTTGACACACTTGGCTGTGACAGTAATGCTTCGACCAGACTTCACCTCCCGGCCAAAGGGTGAGCTCATGCTTTCCACACGGATGGCGACGGGAGAGAGAGAAAAGCGGAAGGCTCTAAGCTGCCCGGCAGCAGACCCCACCCTTGAAATGAAACTGCAAATATCAATGAAAGGACAATATTGTTCAGGGGCCTTCAGACAGGTGCAGGGAAGGCAGATGCAGCCCGGGTCCAAACCCCGCGATGGCGGCTCTGATAAGGCGGTGAAGGAGGCCCCGATGCCTACGGAGATTTCCGCTGAATTCTGGTGCTGCACCCATCCCTGTGGTCGGCTAGCAACAGTAATGACCAGCGGGTCATACACGGGGGGGGGGGGGGGGGGGGGCTTTAAAGAGCAAAAGCAAAGCGCCAAGGGCAGATTTACTGGCTTATCTAGCCCAGGGCCCCCACCCAAGCCCCCGCATCATCCACGCACAGCGTGCGCCTTCGGAACGCGTCATGGCCGGTTAAGATTTGACGAACGATGGACGATCAGGGGGAAAAAAATGATCAGTGCAGTCCACAATCTCACAAAGCAAGACGGAATTTAAGGACGATCTCTGTCCATTGATTTCACTGCAAAAAAGGGGGCAGACATGCAGCGTCACTTACTGGAAAGGCATGACTGTATCCTGGGAGGGTGGGAGGCCTCCTTAAAAGTACCTCTTCAACGGTTTTAAGGTGGACTCATCTTGGACAAAGGCGACAAAATATATATATGCATGTGTGTATATTCTATACGATCACATCGTGATGGTCCTTTTCTCTAAACTTCCGCCAGACAATGAGCCACTTGAGTCATAACGACATACGCAGACTCGTCTGGGAATCTTCCTGCCAACGATCGCATATCAGGATTCCTGTTCCCTTTCGCTCATCTGCTGGGAAAACTACAAAAAAAGAAAATCCGCAGACGCGACTTAAACCCTCAAGAGGATGACACGTCCGAAAAATATAGCAGGGCGAAGGGCGCATGGAGAGCCCAGTAAAGTTCTTAAATGTGGGGCAAACGCCCGTCCGCTAGACCAGCCCGGCGCTTTCAGCACGTTTCCCCGATAAAAAGGACGAAATCCTCCCCCGGGGTTCCCGTCCGGATCCATACAAAGGGCAGACAGGCTAGCCGAACTTAGTGCAGCTACATGCTAAATGGTGCATCGCCCCACAAGATTAACTTAATTAGCGCCAGTTTAGCTAAATCCAGAAACGTGCCTCGCCTCCCCAGCGCCGAGCTAATTTCATGTGGATTACTGCCTTCAGGAGACGGCGGGCACCCGCCGGGTCACCGACAGCCTGGCTCACATCACATTTTCTTTTGTTCCTCCATTGGAGGTTTTCGGCTTTTTTTTTTACCTGGAGCTGCTTTTACCGTTGGGGCTTATTCCTTGAAAGTTGGTGGTCGTCGTCATCTTCGCCGTATATTCGGTTGCCTCGGCCGTCAACAAGTACTCAGAGGAGAAACTAATAAAAAGTCTGGCGTGGTTTTTTTCCCCTTCTTCCCCCGCAGAGATGCGACAGGATGGACGTAGACTCCACCCGACACTGAAAAAATATAACGTAGACCAGATCCGCTGGTTCTGCGGTGCCAGCCCACCAGACCCAGCCCACCAGCGTTTCGCCTCCGCTGATTGGCTGGAGCGTCGCGGAGCTCTTCTCCCATTGGCTGGAGCGTCGCGGAGCTCTTCTCCCATTGGCTGGAGATGCAGCGCTGACCTGTCTCGTTGGTGGCCGGCCTGAGCTGCGTGTCAACGAGCCGACAGCAGAGCCCACATCCCCGAGGACATTTTATTCCATCTATTAGGGCTGCTCACGCATCGCTGCGGAATGTATGAAAGAAAACCTCAGAAATGAGATCATCAACGATATCGAAGTCTGTGGAATGAGAAATTTCAACTGTCGGTAGGCCAATCGCCCCACAGCCAAATGTTAATGTTGGCCTGTTAATTGGTTTTCTCCCAAATTATTCTTTTACGCAGAGAAGAAACCCAAACAAAACAAAGCCGTGCATATTAGGTTGGCTGGATACTGTCCCTTGGTGTAAATGGCTTCCTGTGATGGTGACCTATAGATCCCAGCGGCCCCAGTGACCCTGATTAGAGGATAGATGATGTTAATGTGTGCAGAAATTAAACCTGTTCTCCTCTTGCATGCCTCACACCCAGTCATGCTCTCTTCAGTAGTTAACATAAAAATGTCATTTTCAGACAAGCTTTAATGAAAATTTGGGAGATCTCAATATGTATAAATCAATTGTAATATACACATATATATTTGTTAAAGGGTTTAAAATCGCTGCATCTTTTCCCTGCTGATGTGCAGAGACATTTCAGATATTTCTATTTTAAGGCATTTTCTACTGAACACACCATTTCTGCACGAACCCGTCAGTCACACACAGGCAGACGGAATTCGATGGTTGGAAAAAAAGACAATAGCTTTATTTTTTACAGAAGTCTTCATACACAATACCATCGTTTAATCAACAGAAACACCTCTTCGTGCTTCTTGAAACATGAAGCCTGGCCTAGTCGAACCGACGATCAAAACATTTCTCTACACATCCACTACTATATAAAACTGTATAAAATCTTTTTTTTGTTTCGTTTTTACACCAGAAAACAAGTTTCGGTACGGCCCTATAACTAAACTGGGTTCAGATCTGATAACCAATCAGTCCACCGAGAGACCAAATTTGCTGGACGCTGATCAAACAGACACTTGATCAGTTAAATTATGATCAACAATCCTACATGTCTGCAAACCTTTCAAACTGGAAAGTCCTCAACATTTACCACAATACAACCGGGACACGCCTGACCTGAATTCAGAACGACCGACGCGGGTTCTATACAAAAAGGGAACAAGAATAATACTGTACAGCAGTTATGCGTAACAGAAATGGCAACTCCTGCACTGGGTGTTACTGGAACAATAGTCGAGAAGGAAAAAGCAGCCAGTTGTGTCGTATCTGTTGTGTTGTGAAGGGGAAACACGGCGGCGGCCGGCGGGTCAAATCCAACCTCCCGTCTGTTGCTGGAACACGTCAATAGTGTCTTCATCTTCCATTTCCAACTGTTGAGAGAAGGACAGGGTTATTCCACTATCACCTTGCTCAGGTTCGGCCTGCCACCATTTCTGTCCGCCAGCTTCATTTACATCTGCGCCTGTGAGGCAAAAGCGGCGGCGATAAGAATGATCTGAAATGACAGGTGAGCGTGCGCATCATGTCAACAAGTCTCTGCGACACCGCGTCTCCTGAGGCTGTTTACATCATTTGTTTTAAGAGCCCTGGAACCACAGGCAGGTTTGTGTTGCAGTGGAAGTGCAGTTGTGTCACGTGCAGCGGTATTCTAGGAACAACGCAGTAAACATGTGGACTTGTGTGTTTTGACAGCCTGCGGGAGGAGGAGGAACCTTCTGAGGAAGTCTCATGTGAAACAGCAGCTACAGATCTTTAACAGTTTTCTGCCAGCAGCCTTCGGTCCTTTGGCTCTTACTCTATTGTGCAAAATGAATCGATCACATTGTCATTTCCTCCAAGAGGAGAAGGTCGATACGACGGGTAATTAGAAAAGGAAGATGGATGCTGCGAGTACGCCGTTAGAATTTTCATATATCTGCCATGCAAATCATTCATTTAATCATTTGTTTTCTCACTTAAGCCAGCCTTTTGCACAGCGCGGCAATAATTATGGACATGCCCAGTACAGCATTGACTCCAAACTGTACTGAGCCGATTTAATGAAATCTGATTTTGTGTAACTGGACAAACACACTTTAAAAAAAAAAATGGTGTGAGGCAAACAACTACTGCTGAGACAAGATAAGGGGCCACTGATTGGCTGAATGCAAAACACTAAAATATGGCCAATATGTTGGATGATTAGGTGTCACCACCTGAACTAAGAGATGAAGCAGCTCAGTAGATGTCAGCTTTTATCATCTCAAGGCTGCCTAATGTGAGCCGTCTACACATCCCAGTTGCTGCTGATGCCAGATAAACAGCAGTTTGATCACATGGGCAGCACGGCTGAGCCTTAAGTAAAGTTTTGCCTGTTTTAGGTAGTTAATGGTTGTCAGGAGCAAATACTTACCCGCGCTGGTGTGTCGTTCTCGTTTATTGGCTGCCCATCAAATCTGAACCGTATCTGCCTCATTGAAAGTCCCTGTCGACACAAAAACAATCTAATGAATAAAGAAACCTGAACACATAAAGGATTCCTTAGTTCTCCCAAAAAAGTGCTTAAAGTGCTGCGTTGTCCATTCCAAGGTTACATCACTACAAATAGTAAAATAAAACAAAAAAACTGCAGTCCTGCACTTGGTGACAGAAAGTCTCCCGGCAAAGGACGACTTCAGACGACTGCTGATTAAAATGTTTTGTCTCAGACAGTTGAGCAGATAAGGAGGTGCGATGTGGAAAGATGCGACCAGCCCTCGTCATTAGCCTGTAAAGTGACAGCGGCATCTTCAGGCCACTTCAGTGTGAAAGTCCTGGTGTCAAAACAGCCTTTCGCATCTCCCCTTAATGTTAAGATTATCTGCCTGACGTTAGCCATGGAGAATATGAAAAATGTGCAGACTTAAAAAAATAAAAATAAATCCAGTGATTATTTCCATACAGCAAAAAGGCAACAGCCTCGCTCTTGCAACAGAGACACGGCCTAAAATACCCTGCTGTCAAATAATAATAAAAAATAAACTCTGAAAGGACAAACATTTCGGCATGTTGTAGCAGGAAATAATGGATGAACTAAGCTCAGGTATGCAGGCACCAGTCAGGGCCCAGTGTTATGTGTGCTGACTCACTGGGTGTGCATGGTTTCCTGAGACACTTAAACAGAGGGACATTTATTTAAAGGAAGCGTACTATTCACAGAACTAAACAGTAAATATTAGAGAAACCATACATAATCCTAAAGTAAAACAACAGTAGCCCCCCCAGGGTCTTCACCATGCAAACACAGCAGCAGCAAATGTTCAGCGACCCAAATTGAGGACAAACGGGCAGAATCCTTGTTGCTGCAGCGGCGTGGATGTTATGGATTTCTTTCCTTTGGCCGTAGACGGCCGCATTCATGCCGTATTTTTCTCCCTGTCGGCCTACTGTTGGGACCCTGATGCTCTTCTGAACAATCTTAATCAACATAGAAACCTTGTACACCCAAATAAGAAGTGAGTGCTGTAGACCATGAAGACTCTTGCGGGCCCACCTGTCTGTCGCAGTACGCCTTCATCAGTTTGATGAGTGGTGTGTGCCTCTTGATCTTGAACTGAACGACTGATCCATCCTGGCCCGCAACCTTCAGGTTTATGTGTTCGTTGCCTTCCGTCTTGACCGCTTCCTGTGAGGGAAAAAAAAAATCAGGAGGTGGAAAAATGGTTAATAGTTTTCCAGGAAACTGATTTTTACTTGATTTTCAAAGAACTAACATGTTTTTTTCCCTGTAGCTCTTTACTGGCGCCTAGCTGTGAATTTGCACACTACAATGTTTAGAAAACCTTTTTAAAAGGGTTGATGCCGGGAAAATCGGGAAAGTTGTGAAAAGCTTGAAGAAAACGTAATAATTGTAAAATTCCCTACCTGGTTAACTAGTAACTGTAATAAACACCACAGCACAAAGCAGTTCCAAGATTCCATAAGGCCTAATGCACACTTCACTTGATAGTAGGCTATTCTGTTTAGATACAGTCTAAATGCAGTACAACTCAATCATTGTGTAGTAAAAGGAGCCTTTAGGAAACCCTCACAAAAACAGTAATCTATTACTTGCTAAATATGATAAAGAGTGCTTAACATCTGGAGGTTAACATTTCAACCTAGATTAATTGCGAATCAATGTTCCTCTAAATCCAGCTGGCTGGAGAAAGGTTCCAGACACTTGTGCTTTCCCATCCCTCTTTGGCTCCATCCTGTGCTCTCATTTGCAAGTTGCCACAGAACACAACAGTACCAGTTGATACTGGTGCACCACTGGTGGGATGGGGGGGGGGGGGGGGGGGGGGGGGGGGTTCCAACCTCCTCCCTCACATTTGGGGCAGATTTTCGAGATTTGCACCAATAACACCAACTGCCTCTGCAGACAAATAAGGCGCCTTTCCACTACACAGTATCGGCTCGGTTACGTGGGTTTTCCAATACCCCGTGGACCCTCTCAGATGTGGGCGGGGCCTTCAGAACGAGGCGGGCCGAAAGTCTCGTGACGTCGTAAGCACGGAAACAACTCTCTCCTCTATCAATGTTGGGTTTATACTGTTAGCTCTTTTCTTGTCAGATTCTTAACACTAAAAACAGAAATGATAATAAAAGGAATTCAGACATTTGAGAGTCACAAACGGCACGAAACTGCCGAATGGAGTCAACTAACTGCCGTTGCTATAAAACACCCGTCATTAAACCACTTTTAAGATTTTCTATAAATACGAAAACCTCCCAGTAAATCGTGTTCGTCCCACCGGTCGCTGCTGAAGGATTTTAAAAATGGCGGGTATGAATTTTTTGAAGAGCGCTTCTCTCGTGACGTCACTCCCCTGGCCAACCAGCGCGTTAACAGTGATATTAACATATTGGTACCTACTCAACACGCTTTGCAACTCGGCCGACTATCTAGTAAAAAAAAAAAAAAGTACATACGCGACCCTGGTACCACTAGTGGGAAAGCCTCTAGTTTTTAGCAGGTACCAGTAGAAAACAAGCATACAGAACGCGATCTGCGCGGTTACCGATGCGCGCTCACCAACCTTCCGGTCTATCAAAGTAACGTTATTTTGCCAAGAGTTGAGGTTTATCACTCAACTCCAGTGTAAATAACGCGTGGAAATGGCAGCTTCATTATACAACCTTATGCCGTGGATGGGCATCCACAAACTGACACAGATATGCTTGAAAGACACTCACCTTTGGTTTTTCATCAGCCATGGCCACTCTTTTGGCGCTTCACTGTGCTGCCACACAAAGAATACGGGTACGCGCACGTACGCGTCCCCGTATAAATAATCAAGGTGAACGTGCGCGCCCACGCGTCCGTGCGCGCCCACGGCCTCGAGCGTTGAATGGCTACAGGTAATCACGTGGATGAATGCGCAGTCTGGCGATGGGCGGGAGAGTCTCGTGCGCGTTAAAGGAACACTCACCAACACATGAACGCGCATTTCGTTTTCCCCTTATTTTCTTGTTTGTAATATTTATTTAACAGCATGTGTTTACTCATCATTATACAGACCATCCGCCCATGCAACTGCAATGTTTTAATCACCACGCGACCACACACGTATTCTTAATTTGCGCTCCCCCTTTCCAATTTCATAAAAACAGCGGCCATCTTGTTTTTCTGATGGACGAGTATAAAATCTTAATGCCTCTCCAGTTCAGTAAAATTTACATTTCCTTTTACATGTTAGGTGATTGATTTGGAACAACAAAATATACCCAGATTTGACATTAACTGCTTGAGTATTTTTCATAATCGCCATAACATATATGAACCTGCTTTATCATTTTGACTTACTGTAAACACATCTGTATTCACGTCAATTATACACTCACCGGCCACTTTATTAGGTACACCGAGTGACACCCGGCGCGGATTTCTGTTGCTGTAACCCATCTTCTTCAAGGTTCGACGTGTTGTGCGTTCAGAGATGCTATTCTGCATTCCTTGGTTGTAACGGGTGGTTATTTGAGTTACTGTTGCCTTTCTATCATCTCGAATCAGTTTGTCTATTCTCCTCTGACCTCTCATATCAACAAGGCATTTTCGTCCGCACAACTGCCGCTGACTGGATATTTTGTCTTTTTTGGACCATTCTCTGTAAACCCTAGAGATAGTTGTGCGTGAAAATCCCAGTTGATCAGCCGTTTCTGAAATACTCAGACCAGCCCGTCTGGCCCCAACAACCATGCCACGTTCAAAGTCATTTAAATCCCCTTTCTTCCCCATTCTGATGCTGGCTTTAAACTTCAGCAATTTGTCTCGACCACCAGGTCTACATGCCTAAATGCATAGAGTTAAAAAACAGGCAAAAAGAAGGACGCCCTCGCGATGACGTCATCTCGCCTGCGACACTCGGGGCTTTAGTTGATCAACTAGAAAGCGCGGATGCAATTTTTCGCTTGTGATTCATGGCGGTGGAAGTGTCTTAAATATTGATAACTTTGATTTCTTCTTACTATTGATTCTATTTTTCATAATGGAGGAGGTAGACGTTGAGCCAGTAATCACCGTAAGTTACCACCGGGTCTAGATGTCCTTTTATTTTTCAAATTAATTAGTCCAAGTGACCAAATTTGAAAGTGGCTAGTGAAAAGGTGTCTCTATTTTCAATTCAGAACATTCCAGCCAGTGCTGGGAAGCATTTGGGATTTACGTGGGGACCTGGCGATATCCTTGTGTATGAAACCCTGTACAAAGCATCAGGTATGTATGGGATAATTGAAAATATGTATTCTCACGTGTCGTGTCTAATCTCTGTACTCTGTCAAAATGTATTTAAGGATTTGTGGGTTCAGGATCTCCCTTCATTCATGAAATCAGGAAGGACGAGGACATTTATTCACCAATTTTACGCAAACTTTTCAATGAATCACATCACATCTTTGTTGGGCTGCAAACAGTTGGAGAGGAACTTCCCAGCAAGAACAAAAAAGCTCAGTAAGATTGGAGTTAATGATGCAAACATTGTTTGTACAGATGACAGTATTGCCCAATTTATAACGGCGTTTATTACCGTCTCAGGTTTGTCAGCGTCAGTAAAAACTACAGATCTGTTATTCGAGCCTGTATGGAAGAGCTTCAACAAGTTGCTGGTGAAAATTTTGATTATATGCCGAATGTTAAAGGTTTTAGTATGTGAGTATTACCGTCCCACTGAGCTGTTTCTCTTATCTATAGTTTCCACAAAATCACCAGACATTGCAACACAATATGGAAATCAGGTGAGTTATACTGTACAGATTTAATGTTGGCATGCTGACATAAATTACAACACTAAGATGAAAAATGTAGTTGGTAATTAAGCAGGTCAGATTGATGCAATAAATATTAATTGGTGATTGGAAATATTTTTTAGGTCATTTTACTCACTCTTTCACCTAATCTCTGCCTCTAATTTTGAATCACAGGTGTCCATTCTGTTGGCCATAGAACTGATCTGGAATCTGTGTGAAGTACTTTTCATTGATGCTGCTCCTGGTTAGAGATGAATCTTATACGTATAGTAATGTACACAATAAATGCATTTTTAAAAAGGCATATCATGAAAGAACATTTCAACCAAAGTAATCAGCGGTGTGTTTGGGTTGTCAGCCGGGTCTGTCCTCCTCCATCTGCTGGACTGGGTAAGGTTACACAAAGCTGATGTGGATGAAAAGGCCAAAGAAGTGCTGCAAAGTGAGAGCCCAGCTGAGCATCGTGACTACTGGGATGTGGTGCGTTCTACCAAGCAATACATTCTACGTCCAGCTTGTCTTGGATTGTGAAATTGGTTCTCACATGCTTTGGTTTTATCCTCGGCAGGTTGTGAGTTACATCCTGCAGGGCAGGTTGGAGGAGGCCAGGCAGATGCTAATGAAGCAAGCTGTTCTACATCCCGCAGCAAGGAACATGTACAAGCTGATGGACAGTCTGCTCAGCAAGATGCCATTCTACAATGTATGAAATTTTCTATTTTTATATGCCAATTATACATGCAGATAAAATACGTTGTATTTAGCCTTTACGAGTAACAGGGGTTACATTTAGGAACACAGCGTTTGTGAATTCTGCGCAGACACCAATTTTAAAATAAGAAATTGGTCAATAGCCAATACCTACCAATGCCAGTTAACAAGGGGAATATCCTGAAATACCAATATTTGGCTAAATAGTTACATTTACATAAATAAAGGAGGGCAGTGAGAAGCAAATGGATGTTTTGAGACTTGATCATTCCGCGATTATCCCACAGCCTGGTGGCACGCAGACGTTGACAGAGTTTCATGTGAAGTGGAGCCTGTGGCACGAGGAAGCAGATCACTGCCTGCAGGATAACTCCTTTTCCAGCAACAAACACTTGGAACTCATCTGCAAAGTCAGTAATGTCTCCTTCCCCCCTCAGGTTGTTTCTGTGCCTTTTAACTCAGGCTTTCCCAAACACATTCTCTTCATTTTAGATCCTAGTTGGTGATGAAGACACTTTGCTGGAGCATAAGGAGCTGCTGAGTACCTGGTACCACTTCCTGGTTACAAGGTTGCTCTATTGTCACCCAACAGTCAAACCCACTGAGTTACATCACTACGCTCAGGTACACGTTTTGCCACAGGAGTGACTACTTTCCTGCTTCTCCAGCTCTGCTAATGAGTATTTGGTTGCAGTCGTGCATGACCCTGTTTCTGGAGTCGAGGAGTGTCCCAGAGCCCCTGGACAGCATCTTACTCGCTGCCTTTGAGTTTGACATCCATCAAGTCCTCAAAGACTGCAGGTGACTCACAGGGTTCCATCATGCAGGCCTTTACCTTTGATCTATTCACTCTTTCAGTGAACCTTCATTTAATTCCTCCACCTTATTTTGTCTCCCAGCATTGCTCTCAACAATTGGTGGTTTGTGGCACATTTAACAGATCTCTTGGACCACTGCAAACTCCTTCAGTCTCACAATCTACAGTAAGAACTTAGTCTGCTGGCACTTGTACTTGAGTATACTTTAATGTGAATTCCTTGTGTTTGGTATTTTGTTTCTCTACATTTTAAATGTCTTTCTGTGCTGTTTGTATGAAGCTTTGGTTCGAACTTGAGAGAGTTCCTTCTGTTGGAATATGCGTCTGGACTCTTTACTCATCACAGGTATGTAGATTTTTCACATAACACATTTACACAGAGTTTGCAAACTGATGCTTAAATGCTTCTTTTAAGTTTATGGCAGTTGGCTGTGGACTACTTTGACCACTGCCCAGAGTTCGGACGAGTCTACTTGGAGCTGCAGATTGACCACGTGCCTTTAGACACGGAGCGCAAAGCACTGAAGGTGCTGAGGATCTGCGAGCAGAGACAAATGCCCGAGCAAGGTTGTGTGTTCTTCCTCAGCCCTCAAAGCCCCCCTTTGTATGTAGAGTTAAACCGTTGATCTCCTGGTGTCTTTCAGTGCGCAGCATCTGTAAAATCATGGCTATGCGTGCCCTGAGGAACAACAGACTTGGCTCAGCTCTTTCTTGGAGCATCAGGGCCAAAGATGCAGCGTTTGCTACCCTCATATCAGAAAAGTAAATCCCTACAAGATGCATTGGCACAATCAATTTTCACATGGTCTTAAGTGTGTGTGTGTGTGTGTGTGTCAGGTTTTTACAGGATTACTGTATCAGAGGGACTTTCTCAGATTTGGACCTGATAGACAACTTGGGTCCAGCGATGCTGCTCAGCGACAGGCTGACTTTCCTCGGTATGATCAGTCACGCGCAGCGTCATTGCTGAAACAGCACATGTGACTCCAAATCTGAAAAATTAACCTCCAACATCAAATGGTGGAACATTCAGTCTCATGTGACCTGACATGGAGATGCAAGCAGAATGATTACATCTATCTGCAGGCATACCGTAATTAAAGAATCATATGATGCAGCATGGGAACATTTGCTCTCTTGTATTTTTGTAGGAAAGTACCGCGAATTCCACAAGCTGTATGGAGAGAAGCGCTTCAGCGAGGCAGCTAAGCTCCTCCTCTCCCTCATGACAGCCAAGATCGCTCCCAGGAGCTTCTGGATGACCTTGCTGACTGACGCTCTGCCACTGTTGGAGCAGAAAGAGGTCGGTCACCCTCGAACGTGATGTTGCCACGGACTCCATAATTTACTGCATCAGGGTCATTGTGATGCGATGCTGGGGAAACGCAAATTTTGGTTTTGTTCTGAGCAACTTTCTGCAATTGTTTACAGGTGATCTTCTCGGCAGACCAGACTCACGAGCTGATGTTCTGCTTAGAAGAGCTCACCTCCTCGCTGAACGCCACTCCTGCCAGTGAAGACAGAACCATGCAGGTACAAACGCACTTCCTCACACTGCATCCTAAATATAAAAATGAGGCCTGTAGACAAACTTAAATACAAGCTTAAATACAGTCCTCATATGTACAACTGCTTTAAGATGTGTATTCCACCAGACTTCTGTGGTTTCAGGATGAAGACATGGAGCAGACTAAAGTGGAGCTCCTGAGACTCGCTCTGGCCAGGAATCTGGCCATGGCTATCGTCAAAGAGGGCACGGTGGAAACCTGAATATCAACATTTTGTACTGTACATAAAATTGAAATATAAAACCATGCTCTTTGATAAGAAAACTCTAAATCAGACATGCTCTGAAAGAATTTATTCCTGTTCGTGCAGCGAACACATCACATCATCCAGTATGTACAGGCCTGACACTCCTAAAAATCAACACGTCACGTCTTTGTCAAACAATAAATACATGACATACTATGTACATTACACACTATCAGAAGACTGATATAGAAAAACAACACACACTCCCACCATGACACGTTTACCTGATTTTCCTTTTTTCTACCAACTTTCTCAGTTCACATTCTCTAGTTTCAGTAAGACCATAACACTTGACAGCTGCACAAAATATACTGATCATCAGAAGAAACTTCAACATTTCCTCCAACCGTTGATAATATTTTAAATATTAATAAATAAAACAATACACAATTGGTCTGCAGCAGTGCCAATACCCCCCAATTTAAAACGGCTATTAGACTTTACATATATTAGATTATTTTGTCTGGTTAGAAAAAGTACTCACTAATAACTTGCGGGCTAATTTAGTCTGCATTGAAGCTAATGTGCAATCACTGCGCATTAAGGTGGATAATTCTGGGGAAGGTCCATTGAAACATTTATTTTAATCAAAATCTTGCTAGCGTGTATTTTCTAGCTCTTTAGCTCTCAGCTAAAAAAACCACAAGCTCTACATTTTTGTCTTTTTGGCTCACAGCAGTAATGTTAGTCAGAAAATTAACAAATATCGAGGAATGTAAAGTTTTCTTTCTCTCTGGGAGGATCACACCCCCTCACAGAGAAGCAGCAGGCCCACGCGCCACTATAGACGCCCCCACAACTCTTGTGGGGGGAACTGGTCGACCTCACCCACCTCGTTGCAAAGGCGGTCCCCGAGTGTGAAAGCCAGCTTGTAACGCATTCGCACCTTCTCCTGTGAGGATGCACCACATTAGCCACCACCAGCAGATTCTATGTCTTTACATCATGCAACGTACCTTTGTTGGATTGGCCAGTAACATAATCTGCGTGATGGAGGCCGGAGGTAAAATGGGGTTAAACGGTGCCAGTTCTGTCGCTGATGGAGGCTGCAGTCTCACCTTCATTGACTGGTGGGATATTAACGAGTGAGGCAGGGCTTTGGACCTATTAAGTAAAGCAGAATGATTTTTTTCACCACAGATGAAGCTTCTCTACCTTGGGAACAGCAGCCTGCAGTTGCACATTGTGAACAGGTAGGGGCGCTGTGTTCAGCAAGGACACCACCATGACCAGCACATCGGGTCTGCCGGCTGGACAGTCAGAGGCAAAGTTGAGAAGCATGCGAACCCCGTCTTTGTCGTAGGCTGTCACAGGAAGCACTTTACCTGACAGCAGATGGAAAAAACAATCAGAAGAGAAGAAACACAGCAATTACTGCCAATTTTTCAGTATTCCTCACTGGGTCTGATGGCTTCCAGAGGAACATGCACATTGTTCAGTGAGATGTCTGTAGCTCGCGCTGGGCTGCTGAGGAGAGGCGGATGACTGGGGGACAGGAATTGAAAAAGTGGACTGCCAGGGGCTGAGCCAGGATCCAGGGCCTTGGCGTGGGACAGTGCAGGAGAGCCTGGCATTGTATGCTGGAGGAGAGCGGGCGAGGAGGGACAGTTCTGCCTGGGTACAAGAGCAGGCACTGCTGCAGGCATCCTAAAGCCGCTCCCTCCAGCCGTCATCTGAGTGGACAAACTAGAAAAAATTCCACATGATGGATCACCAATAGCAACAGAGATTCTCAGAGTTAGCACAATAGAGAATCCCTGGGGAGGACACAGTACCTGCTGTGATCCGAAAAGCCCAACAGATCTTGCAGATTTTGTGAAGCGGTGGCAGTTGTGGGGGGTGGGAGAACTGTGGGCCCTGTTAGACCTGAAGCAGCTGTGCTGCCAAAGATATCCACCACTGAAGCTGGAGCCTATAGCGATAATACAGACAGATGAAACTGATTAACGCTCTTCCGTTATATATTTATTAATACAGTTACAGTTTTACTCACAAATCAAATGACATGTACCTGCAGGGAAGTCCACTGATTGGACAATCCATTTAGCTTTGGGTTCGGTTGGCTGTTCTGGGTCCCGGGAGGGTCGTTCAGTCCTGAAAGAAGGTGTGAGCATTCTTCCTCATTGACCCACAGATATCTCATTGTCATAAAGCAGCAGGGAATTTTGGGCTGTCCTACCTAAAGACAGGAGCTCATCATCGAGGAGGGAGAGAGATGTGGAGGCCTTGTCGAGGGGAGGATGGCTGGGGCTGCTGCTCCGACTGCCGTGGGAGCCTGTGAGGTGTTTGGGAGGAGGAGGCAGGACAGGGATGGGGAAGGTCAAAGAACTGGTAGAGACGGGATTTAGAGACTGGGAAGGAAGGAGGTCAGGCTGAGGCGGGTCGGTGGTGTCAAGTCCAGTGAGGTCAATCAGCGTATCTGTGGTATCTGTTGAGTCACCAGAGAACAACTAATAGTTAGGCAAAGTAGGAGGCTGTCAGTTATAGATCATGTTTTCATGAGCCCTACCTGTCTCACTGTAACCAGCTGTGGATCGGGGGTCTTCACTGTCACCGTTAATGGGCTGGCCCTCAACAATATTCTTATAGGAGTTAATGACCCTGGAGAGGTCGTCGCTGGCCTGCAGGATGTCACCTGCAGACAAATCAGGTCAGAGGTGAAGGTCAGAACAAGTCAAAGTGTCACCAAATAAAAGAAACCCCAACCAGTCAACCTAAACTGGTGTCATTGTCCTCGGTCTCAGTGGCCATTTTAAAAGCGGCACGCCGCAGACTGTCGCACCGCTCGTAGAGTTCCTGAGAGATTAACAGAAAAGAAATCAGTTTTAAAACAACCAGCGAAGAAATTTCTATGACTAATCAGACAAAAGCTAATCTTTGCTGAGTAAAATAATCAATAAAAAATGTGATTTTTGTAGATACATTAAATGAAATAGTCCTCTATTACTGTACAGTACTGTACTGGGATAGCTCAGTACATATTCTAGATCTTTTAAATAATTCAACTTAAGTTTTTCTACAAATTTAATAGAGTCACACCTTAATGATTTCCTTGTCTGAGTCTGTGGAGCCGTCTTTATCATAGTGGGACAGCATCTCTGTCAGCAGCTTCACGTTGATGTTCACCTCTTCTAGTGTGTGTAAGCGTTTTGTGACCTTATGGACTCGGGCCTCATCCTGACAACAGCATTGGAAAGCAGACTAAATGTTCGCACCATTACTGTCAAGTCAAGTACGAAAAATATGAATATTTATACTGTACTGTCAATTCCTTACACCACTACTCTCCTACTGAATGAGAAGACCAAAGTCAAGAGTAACGGTCTTTATGGGTACCATAGGAACTGTTCTTACCTCTTTTACCATGTTTTTGATTAATCTGTTGGCTTCCTGGAGGTCCTCCTGATTTTTACTGCGCAGAAGCTCAGCAAGCAACTAAACCACAGACACAGGCACACACACAGGAACACACACACACAAGTCACGGTAGCAGAAATCTATCCACTCTTAGATTTCAAGATGTTATTTCATCTTAATATAGTCACTGTTTAACAGAAGAAAAATGCATCTGATTTAGTTTTCCTCCTTGACTCTTTCACCTTTCCCATGTCCTCGTTGTCAAACACCGGATGTTTGGGTCTCGTTGGAGAAGAGGGGATCAGAGTTCTGTCCAACGGCAGCTCTGGGTCCCGGGACACAAGACCTAGCAATAGGAGTAATGGCTGGATAATTAATTCTATTTCATACACACTTCCTGTCATGGTTCCTTTAATGCTCATCTCAATTCACCTTGGCTTTTTAATGTCTGGTAGGCTTCACTAATTTTGGTTTCATTTGGAAAAGCCACCGTCCAGCTGTACAGCATTTCTACGATCTTCAGCTTCACCTTTTCAGGTGTACTGTCACCCATGTACTAGAGAAAATAGGTGAGCATAACATGACTGAATGCAGACTCAGCAGTTTTCCTCAACCTGAAATGTGAACTTACCTTGGGAGACACGACTTTGATTAACTCATTTAAAAATCGGTATTTCCCCACTTCTTTATGAAACCTCCTCCCACAGTTCTTCATACATGCTTCCAATGCCTAAACAAAATAGCTGAAATTAAATGATTGTTTCTATGATGAGTGGCTTTTTGTTGCAGGTTTTCTTACTGTAAGAGCTTGCAGAGCCTCCCATTCCTGTGGTGAGTGGATTTTGTGCACAAGCAGAGTAACAGCTATTTGAGGACTGGAGAAAAAAAGATAAGAGAGATATATTTATCCGGCACAACTAGCAAAACAGATGGGTCCTATTTCAAAAAGGTACCCTTCCAGTTCCTTGTTGATCTGATCACAGAAACCTATGATGTACTCCCAGTCTTCCTGTCTGTTTGTCGGATGGGTGGCTTTATCTGATACAGAAACACATGAGTGGTTGACGAGAATGATGCGGTACAACCTGCAAAATGAACTATTTTCATAAGCTCACAACCCAAGTGCGACTTTTAACACGACCCTGACAGCACTTACTAAAGCCCCCTACTTATTATCATGCTAATGATGCAAAGAGCTGACTGTCATCCACGACATGAACTAGCTCTGTGTCATCCTAAAACATGCCCTGAGCTAACTGTTAGCTTATACACTTTCTTGTCAACCCAGTTGACATATGTAGCCAATATTAGCTGATATTTAATTTATTGACGAGGATTCATCACTCACTGAGCCAAGATTCAAGCGACTCCCCTTCCTGGTACGCCATAGCACTAAAAACATTGCGTGATGTCACCGGCGTGTGCGCGACAGGACAGAATTTCATATCGTGTAAAATAGAAATTTACTATTAGATAAAAGAAAGATCACTAATATAATACACTGCCAGCAATGTATCTTTAATTTATCTCAGTTACATTCAATTTTTGTAGAAAATTTAATTTTATTATTTTTATGAAGGCACCTGCAGGAGACACTACTCTTGGGTCTTGGCGTTCACATTTTCAAGATGGCTGCTTCCATCTCAGGATTGTTAAAACCTTGGACGCCGAGGTAATTTATATGTTTGTTAATATTAAAGCAATTAACAGTTGTTTGTTTTATGTATCGTGATAAGGTGTGTTTTCCTTGCATCCCTGTTTAACAGCTGCTGTGTTTTAGCCTAGCGGTTTATTAAAAATGAATCGTTAGACCCAAAATATATGATCGCGAGTGTTAAGATGCCCAGATTGAAACACTTAAAAGTGCTAATAATTGGTTATTCACTTTAAAACGTTAATATAACTCAACCTGAAACATTGTAAACGACACTTTAAACAGTAGTTTTGTTTCAGGCACAAAATTGAGCAGCCTAATCTTTTTTAGTTAGTAGCTTCAAATGACCATTATTATTGTCTTTGTTTGCCTTTTTATGTGTACCGTAACATGCATTTTCTTTTTCTGCAGAGTGTTCTTTGTACGATGGAGCAGATACAACCCATACTACTTGGAGCCAGAGGTGCAGAAGGAAGCCTACAACAGATCAGAGACAGAACTAAGTGCTGAGGACAAGAAGGAGCTAGAGCTGAAAATGCTCAGACCCATCAAATCTGCACCCATCGGAGTCACCAGCTCGTTCTTCAGCGATCCTGTCCTCAGGTAGAACAATACAACCTCCCAGATCTCTACAGGTACAAGAGCCCTTTTAGCTACATATGCACAGCTCATGTTTATGGTTACATCTTTCAGTAAATTCACCAACATGATGATGAAAAGTGGGAACAAGGTTTTATCTCAAGAAATCGTAACGCAGGTAAGAAAGGTAGTACTAAAAGAAATGGTAAGATGTTTGGTTACACAATAATGTGGAACATTTTTTTTCTCTCCTCTTGCAGACCCTAGAAAACATAAAGAGAAAACAAGTAGAGAAATACCACAAAGCCTCAGAGGAGAAGAAGGAAGAGATTGAGTGTAACCCCTACACCATCTTTCACCAGGCTCTGGACAACTGTAAACCTGTCGTTGGGTTGGCCAGCATACAGAGAGGTGGAAAGTTCTACCAGGCAAGTACTTGGCCAGAACAGCCCCCATCATCTATCACTGATGAGAATCAAGTATGTTGATGTTCTGTTTGGTCTCCAACCCCACTCAGGTGCCCATCCCTCTCACTGAGAATAGGCGACGCTTCCTTGCAATGAAATGGATGATCAACGAGTGCAGGGAGAACAGACACAGACGTACACACATGGATGAGAAGCTGTCGCAGGAGCTGTTGGCAGCATTTGCAAATGAGGGCAACGTTATCAAGAAGAAGTATGAAATGCACAAGATGGCTGAAGCCAACAGGGCGTACGCTCACTACCGCTGGTGGTAGAGCAAAACTCAAGAGGGTCTTAAACTCGGATTTCCTTTCCGAACTGATGGGATTTACATGTTGGCCATGATGGATCCATGGATGATTTACTGGTCTTGTGTTGAAAGTGCTACTGTAAATAGTAAAGAAAATCCTTTACTGGGAAATGAATATAAATGGCAATGGTTACATTTCTTTTTCATTCTGTACAAATAACTGTAGCAAATACAAAGTGAAATGTAAAATTCAGATTTATTACAAAAACAAATACATTTACATAACTATACAAAACTCAAAGATGTAAAAATGTAGTGTATTCGTGTATAAAGTCAGTACTGTCTAATACTTTCAAATACATCTTTTAAAAAATTTGAGCCAATTTTTTAAGCAAATTACATTGGGGCCTATTTTAGTTGTATGTACATAATGCAAGATTAAAGAACTTTTAGTCTTTTTTTCTTTTCCCACGGCAAAGGTCACAACAGACTCCAGCATCAGAAGTGGACTAAGGAACACAGATTTTGTGTTGGTGACTGACTTTCGAGCAACATATTGAAACAGCAGTGATGAAGATGCAAAGCGACACGGATCATTGGCACAGTGCAGACTTTTAACCCGAAGGTGTTTTATAAAATTGAAATTTTATGGCCAGTCATTTAATTTTCACAGGCTCCAGCCTAAATTTACACAGACTGTTCGGGGGACTGAATGAACCCCAAAAGAGTAGCTTCTTTCAATTTTAAGAGTATTGAAGCAAAATAAGATTTAGTAAGATTAGTGGGTAGGATCTTAAATCTTATTTATCCTAAACTGACCTAAAAGCACAATGTTTCAGCGATCCAGCAGATTTTGTGCAGTGACGCGAACAACGATCAGTATTGTTACATTTTTGTAACTACTTATTGCACCTTTTTCTGTGTCATGCAGCTTAAATTGACCTTGCATCTATCAGCTGCAAAACTGTTGACCCAACTTTAAATACAAATTTTAGAATTAACACTTGGAGACATTTATTTTGGTGCAAACGTCTTAATCTAATTCAATAGCTGGAATGATCCAGTTCCTTTGGTTATTTTACTGTATTCCCCTGTTGGATTGATTTGTAATCAATGCAGGTTCTGATATACAGTATTCCATTGGGGCCAATAAAAGATTATTAAAACTCTCTAAAATTTAGAGAGTTTTAATCATCTTCCATTTAGAGTCTAAATGGAAAAGTGTTGTGTGGCAAATTATAGGAATCCTTGCCTGGTGGATAAAAGACTTGAGAGGTGTGTAAAAATATAAACCTAAGCTCAACTAAATGCCAAAAACATTGGCATGTCTCAGTTAAAACCATTGGTCACAGCAATACAAAGGTCCAAAGGTAAAGCAAAATTCAAATCAGCTTTTAATTGCGCGGAATGTCTTTTTCAAAGCACTTTGAATTCTGCTTCAAAATATGAATAAAACAGGACTTTGAAATGATTTCTCAAAAAAGGAATGCCTGAATGATTTATAAATACTCTGTAAAATCAGTGTCATCGTGCGCTGAAAACGTTTATAGTTCACCTGAATGTTGCTTTACCTTATTAGCTCAGCTCCTTACCACCTCCATGGCTACAGTAATTCCAACAAAACGTTGCTTTACTTTGAATTGCACTGTCATTTAACCTCAATGAGAGGACCTCGCTGGTTTTGTAAGGTGATTAGACAGAGGTATCTGAATGCTGGCTAAAATATGTGTAACGATGACGCCCTTAAAACAATCCTACTCGGCAATTTCACTGTAGTAGTACTTGTCTGCGGTGGAGCTGAGCGACCATCCTCCAGCTCGAAACTCCAACAGTTCCAGCAGCAGCAGGCGGGACATGGAGCCGAGGCCTTCCTGCAGCAGGAACCCATCTCGCAGCTGGAAGAAAAGCTCGTCCATCCGCGGTCTGTTTGCATTCTCGAGCTGCTCTCCGATTCGATGCAGCTGCAGCACCAGACAGTCCACCTGCAGCAGGAAAGTGAGGGGATCAGTGCGATAATTGCTAAAAAGCGCTTTTTCTTTATAGGGTGGATCAATTCTTACTTCCGCCTCATTTAACAAGGCATCAGGTTGGGCTAGTCTCATCAGACAATCGAACACAGGATGGACCAAAGCCAGCATCGGCATGTTGTTCACCTAAATATGAAGATGCACCAAAAGTGGTCAAAACAAAATCACACTATCAAGTGTAGAAAGTAAGAAACCTGCAATAAACCCGAGGAGGCGGTGTTTAAAAATCCCAAAGGAAAGCAGAAGGCGAATTACTTTGAGGTAGTCGAAGACGTTGCAGATGAATGTGACAAAGCAGACCCACTCCTGGAGCGAGCACTTCCTCATCTCCTCACGGTTCTTGAACTCTTGCTGAAGCCGGTTTAACAAGTTTCTCCGAAACACACTGCCGTTGTTCTGTTTGGCCTCAGCCTGTGAACAGTAGCCAGTAAAGGTCAGACAGATGGCAGTGGACAGTGAACAAATCAAATCAAGAAAGAAACTAGTTAAGTCTGAAACTCTATACATTAACAAATTGTATTAGGGCTTAGTAAAACAAATGAAACTACCACCTAAAGGGCATTAATAAAAATGTATTAGGTGGTTTCACCTGCACGATGGTGTAGCAGATTCGACCGGCCTCTTTGCTGAACATCTGATCCTTTAATGATTGATCAATAATGATATTCGACACTTTCTCCAGGTTCACTGAACCTGGGTCTGAGAGACACAAGAGCACTTCCATTAAACTGTATAGAAATGTATCATTCATGTAATAACCAAAATATATTAAAATATATTAGCAACATGACTGTGAACTCGAGGAAGCTTGCAGCAAGAGTTGATGTGTAAGTTCATTTAGCAGACCGCAGAAATGTGCTGACCTTTCAGTGCCGTTTTCAACAACATCTGGGTGTCCTGGTCAAATGACTGGATCTTGTAGTCTTCAGTAGGGCTTTCCATCCTGGACGTACTAGACCTGAGAGCTGTCATAACGATAAACACTGGGCAAGCTGTCACAAACCGTTGCTGTTTTTAAAAAAAAAAATATATATAGGGCTATTTAACTGGATACCAAATGCTTTACAGACGCAGAACTATTCGCATGACAAAACAGCCAAGTCCCCTGCTTTCAAACTGGCTGCTATTCACAGCCCATTCACACCAAGATAAAAGGGATTACATGAGCAGCCCAGGACAAACATCCCATCAGATCCCCCCTGAAATCAACAACTGCAACAACAGTAGTCCATTAACAGGGAACTAGCCTAATATTTCCCACTGTTAGCAAGTATTACGTTAGCTTGCTTTCATGCTATTTTACATGAATTTGGGCAACTTTTTGGATTTGACGCCACTCAACTCTTTTATTATTGTTGTTGTTAGCTAGCTAGCTAACAATACCTGTCCTAACAATGCCCGAATGAATGAAATGGTAATAGTATAAAACAGCAACCTAAACAAGGTTATCTCATTCTAATGGTATACACCGGGTATGTTTAGCAATTAAACATTCCAATCAGTTGATAAAAAGACGAAATGCAATTAACACCATAGTGCCTGATAAAAAAAACTCACATTAAATATAACTCACATTTGGAAAACGGGTGCAGAATTCCCCCAGTGTAAGAAATGTAAAGCTTTACATCGAACGTTATTAAAAGTTGGTTATTTCACTTGGGAAATGTAAACCTACGTTACCCAACGTCGCCTTTTAGAAATGAGGCGCAACGTCAAGATGAGTATCGGCCACCTCCCCTGCTGATCGTGTAGAGCGAAGCCGCCTTTACTTCCGGTATCTGTTGCCAAAGAGAGGAGGGGATTCATCTTGACGCTTTAAAACGCTTGTATAACCCGGAAATGATGTTGGCGACTCCTGAGGCGCTGGAGAAATGTCTTGTACAAATATCTTGACTGTACATGTGGGGATTCACATTCTACATTTGCCTATAGTTGTAGTAATGAGAAACGGGCTTTAAGGTATGTGTCGCTTGTTTTACGGATTTTTCCCCCCGTTATTAGTACGTTAGTTTAGCCCCTCCCGATGTCCCAGACTATAGGAGACAGCGTGTCCTCTAAATTTGCTGAACGTTATGTTAAATTTATCGACCCTCTAGAATTTTACACCATGCTATGGGTTATTAATACAATAGTGTTAGGAACACATTTTAACAGCAATTCGGAGAGTAGGTCAATATTTGGTGAAAAGAAGAATTTAAATTGAATTTGCAATCTAAGATCAACTCAAATCAAAACTTTGTCTTAAATAGTGTCGTCCATAGGCATATATGTAGGAGAATCTGATTTTATATTGTGTAAAAATCTGTAATTCTGAGGGGTAAAAGGAATTTTTATGAACACACCCGGTATTTCTGGGAGTCACGCAATAGTTTTTGGGCCACTGACATAAAAGGTTCATTTATAAGCATGGTAACCATGGTAACCATGTTTGTACACAGCCCGAACTGGAACAGGAGGCAGATTTTAAATGTTGGAAAAAAGTTAGTTAAACGAAGTACACAAGAATTTGCATTATTAGTGGGACAAAAAAATCTAAATATTGCCGCATAAATGCCATAATGCTCGGGGGCTTTATACACCCATTTCACAGTACCATCACAGCTCCTGCCTCAAAAATTCATAATTCAAGCGGGTGGTGCTGTTTTTGAGGCATGGCACATTCAAGCGATTAAAAACACTAAGCATGTTTCTTAATATTACAAACTACACCTTATTAGCAGAGCCTGTGCAAGCATGGTGGGCTACAATCCTGGTGCTCAGGGTGCAGGCCCCTCTCCCAAAGAGGCTGCCTTAGCCGGGTCAGCAGCCGGGATGGTCACGCGGGCCCTTATCAGCCCCTTCGACGTTCTAAAAATCAGGTTCCAGGTAAATACATGTCCATATAACTATCAAGTATGTGTATTTAAAGACCTTAAACGGTGCTAACATTGTTGGCAGGCTTTTATTGTCCGTTGATGTGGCTTTTGCACCAACTAAGCTCAAGACTTTCCCCACAGCTCCAGATTGAGCCCGTGTCCTCACGCTGTCCAGGAGGAAAGTACTGGGGCGTGTTTCAGGCCTCCCGCCGCATAGTTTCAGAGGAGGGGTTCTCTGCTTTTTGGAAAGGCCACATCCCGGCGCAGCTCCTTTCCATCGGCTACGGCGCCGTCCAGGTCTGTAAACGCCCACCTCGCACTTTTAGACTGGGCCCGCAGATTTTATGTGACGGCGAGACGTTTGCTCTGGTGCTCTTCCAGTTCACCAGTTTTGAGTTTCTGACCAAAGTCGTGCACGAGACGATGCCGTACGACAGCCAGACGTCAGGAGTGCACTTCGTGTGTGGAGGTCTGGCCGCCTGCTCGGCGACGGTGGTCTGTCAGCCCCTGGACACCCTGAGGACACGTTTTGCCGCTCAGGGAGAACCCAAGGTAGACACTAGTGTCGCCAACGTTTACCCGATTGTTTACTTTTATTTTTTTAACACTCTTTCTCTCAGGTCTTCAACTGCTTGCTCCCCATCTCCGCAGGTGTACAGTAACCTGCGACAAGCCGTGGCCATGATGTGCAGCACGGAGGGAGCGTCAACATTTTACCGCGGCCTGTCCCCAACACTGCTCGCTGTATTTCCTTACGCCGGGCTGCAGTTCTTCTTCTACAACTTCTTCAAAAGGCTGCTGGATCCACCACCAACAGCCGCAGACTCCGGAGGTCAGTGAAGCTGAAACCCATCAACTTTACCGTTTCGCTGGCGGGGGTTCTAAATCATTTTACTCCCTCCCCCCCCCCCTGAAAGGTAACCTGCGGAGCCTGCTGTGTGGCGGTGGTGCTGGAATAATCAGTAAAACCATCACGTATCCCCTTGACCTCTTCAAGAAGAGGCTGCAGGTGGGGGGCTTCGAGGAGGCCAGGGTTCAGTTCGGACAGGTGGGCTCTCTGGAGGGTTTGGTTTTCGTGCAGGGAGTGTTTTTCAAGTTCTAAACATTCTGATTTTCACACTCAGGTGCGGTGCTATAGGGGCCTGGTGGATTGCGTGATACAAATTGCCAAGGAGGAGGGGGCCCGGGGCTTGTTCAAAGGCCTGAAGCCCAGCCTGATAAAGGCTGCGCTCTCCACGGGGTTTACCTTTTTCTGGTATGAACTTTTCCTCAACGCCATGTGTAACCTCAGGGAGGAACAAAGGACCAGCTGCCTCACCAAAGACCTACAGGACAAATAATGAAAGGAAAAAAAAACAAACTTGTCTGGCACTTAAAATGTCCAATGGCGGCTGCCTTACGCATAAAAATAATCTCATTTTGTTTCTCTGACCTCGCAATTTGTGTTTGAGTCATCTGTTTGGATCCAGCTGGGAAGGTTTCTACTTGTTGCTTTTATCATAAATGTAAATGTTTGACGAGTTTTTCATTAACCTCCCTCTGGTGTAGAGACAAAACCAATTGTGTTTATTTATTTATTATATTCTGTTCTTTATTGGTAAGACATGTACCGACATATTGAAACTCTTGAGTGCAGGGAGTGGTTGCACCCTCTGGTGTGTCATATTTTTTAAATAAAGTTTTTATTAGAACTGACCCTGGACCTGCTTGATCAGGGAAAAATGCTCTGAAAGTATAAGATGTAATGCGCATTCATTTATTTTAAGGTCTACATACAGTATTAAAGTTACAGTGGAAGTACAGTCACGTTACGCTTAAAAATGGTGGGAATAATCAAAGTGCTCACGCTTTTAATGGAGAAGCAGATAAACGGTGTGATGGTGGCGACATTCACAACAGCAGCTGACGCTAAAGTACAGCAGAATTCCTACGAAACGGTGATAGTTACAGCAGCACTATGATGCGTGGGCCGCCCGTCACGTCTGAGGACGCCACCTTGAAGCCAAACCAGAATGACAGGAAACGTCCCAGTCGTGCGGCAGCGGACGCTGCCGCCGACCGGACGGGGCGGGGGGGGGGGCAGCAGCATCACCGGGTATGCCAAAAGTACTGACAACCAAAATGTTTATACAGCGTAAGAATACACAACCACAGGTGAAAACCGTCATACACCACCGATACAGTGTTCAAAAGGGGGCTGTCAAACAGTCCCAACCACAAACGGACACGCTTAACCACGAGAGAGGGAAATTCTGTACATGTTTCTGTGGGCTGACTCGGACCGTTCAGGCGATGCTCTTGTGTGGGGTAAAACCAGGAATGTACACGACTCTCAGTCTGACTGATGGAACTTCATTCTGTGGCGCCAGGACGCCATAGCGCGGACGCCGAGCGGGACTGTAGAGATCAGACCGCCCGTCTGAGAGTCTGCTGGAGGGGCTGAGGTCGCTGAGGCTTCGTAAAGTCTCCTTCACTTCAGCCGGCCGAGGGTTGGGGGAGGAGGGGGCAATCGCATTGTGGGACGTGCTGGTCGGGCATCCTTCATGGTGGGGGGGGTCTCATTCTGGCTGGGGACTGGAGTTCCAGGAAAAGAAGCCTGGCAGTTTGAAGATGGAATCCCTGCGGCCAGGATCCGGCAGGGTCAGGGTCTCCGGCGCCGACTTCTTCCTGGGACGCTCCTTCGGCACCGCCAGAAACTCGGGAGCCTCCGTGGAGAGGGGGGTGGACGGCGCGCTGTTGGGCCCACCGCGGGCGCAGGATGGCAGCGGGGTCTCGGAAATGGAGATGGAGGGGGGAAAGGTGCCGATCTTGAGGTTGGTGGCTTCCTGCGTGGCACGCTCGTACTCTCTCACCTCCTCCATGGTCATGTCTGTTGGCACGGAGACGACGCGGAGTTTGTTTTTTACATTCTCATAAAAGACGAAAGGGTCTAAAGATTTGAGGCAGGTTCAAACTCCCACCTTTCTTTTTCAGATTACTATCACAGAAACTCACCGATCCACTCGTCCACCCAGGCGAAGGCCTGTCTGTGTCCCAGAAGAAGAACATCTCGAATCACCTGGAGGAGGAGCGAAGGAGGAGGTGTGAGTCAGATGGAGTCACCCTCCTCTGAAGGTTATTTAGACGTTTCAAACCTTTTCCTTCCGCTGAGAAAGAGTTTAATGTGATGAATGTGAGTCACTGACAGTGTCACCGAGCCTGTGTGTGTGTGTGTGTGTGTGTGTGAGACGGGGACAGTTCACCCGAGGGACAGATGCTGACGTGATGAGTTTATAAAATAGAGATATAAAGTTTAGAATGTGCTCTGCCTGATGTGAGGTGCTGATAAGAGATGGATTTGGTCCCCTTATAAGACTGGCAGCGACACCAATTTCTAAGGGTCACAACGTTTGGTTTCGGTGAGGACCCCCCCCCCTTAACCGCCTCATGTGACAATAGCAGCAAACCTCACCTTGTGCACAAACTGCTCCACGCGTGACTGCAGGCCCCAGACCTCAAACTTGACCGTGACCAGTTTGTAGGAGCACATGATGGGGTCCTGGCTGTTGATCCATCCTTCCTGCAGGACGCCTCGGTCAGTCTTCTTCGACTTGAAGCAACGCAGGTCCTGCAGCCATGACACAAGAGAAAAATGAGCACAATCACAATTCTTCCTCGGGATCTGAGAGCTATTATGCTGCTCAAACTGTTGATTCCAACCATCACTCTCTCTCTCTCTCTCTCTCACACACACACACACACACACACACACACACACACACACACACACACACACACACACACGCACACACACACACACACACACCTGCTTAATGAACGGGATCACCTGCATTCATTTAGGCGCCTACAGCAGGGCTGCACAGCCTGATCACACACTTAACGTACATTAATCACAGCCCCATAGACTAATTATGTCACAGTCTCATTTGTCTCGGGGGTCATGTGTCCTGGATGGGGGGGAGGGGGGGATGTTGTGTGTGAACCAATCTAGAGAGAAAATCTCACCTGCTAAATATAAAGGAAAGGTTTTTGGCAGATTAAGAATAAAAAGATGGTAAAAGACCATTTTTTCTTTGTTAACCAGAACGTTGTGTCAACTTCTTTATAAAAAGACGTAACATTGACATCGCCTAACTGCCGAACTTTGCTGTTATGTAAGACAAATTACGGGATTTTTTTACTTCTTGAACTTGGTGTTCTGCCAAACCTGCTGAGAATGGTGCTCGGAATATGGTGCTAAAGTGGTTTTATTTATTAAATTATTGCACAAATATTCAAAATAAGGGAAGCAGAGCTGCAGTATAAACTCCTGTGCCAATTGGCTTCTGTTGCAAATCATGGTCTGACCCCAACTTTGCCCAGTTTTACGCAGCATCGCACAGAAAATGAGCTCTAAAGTGGTTGCAGAATGACCGAAAATGCGATCCGTTCCTACAGTCACCCGGCAGGGGGCGCTCAAGATGTTCGGTTTTGGAAGCTCTTGTCATTTTTATTCGGGGTGACATAATAAGAAGCTGCTCATCCTTGGGTCTATAAAATTAATCAGTAAAAGCCTCTTGAGTCAGCTTTAATTATAAGTGATCTTTTCCCATGACAACCTGTTGGACACTGAACTCTGGAAGCTGTGAGTGAATGTTTAGAGAAGAGCAAAACAAAGTCAGGAAAAAAAGAGATATTATTTACATTATTAATTTACATTTACAACATTTTTAGTGATCATCCTGTCTTTTCGAGGCCTGTTTGTGTGTATGATCTCTGGTGTGGCCAAACGCCTTTACGAATGTATTTACATTTGATCATGTGACACTTTCCCTCCCGAGCTGTCTGCGTTATTCTTAGCTCTGAGTAGATAAAACCAGACTATAAATCTCGGCGGTGTGTGTGGGTGCACGTGCATGCGTGCGTGCATAAGTGAGGGTGTCTATAATAAAACACCACAGCAGTGGCATCATGACCCTCCTTGATTATTAATAGCCCGGCTTTTTATCACCATCACGCCCTGATAGATGGGCGCACGCCCGCACGCATACAAATATCAAATCACCACAGCTAATGTCCATCACCTCCCCCACACGCTAACATGAATTTCCATCAGTCTGAGAAGGCTGATGGCCAGCTGGTGGTCAAAACAAAAAAAAAAACAAGCTGGCAGTGAGAGATAACACTATTCCATTTGTCCACCCCCACGCTGCTTCTTCTGTCTTTCCCACCATTTCTCCATCTTCCTGTGGGTTTGCTGCCCAAGTGTACGCATTGCTTTGACCTTTGGGGGCCCTGAGGTCACTGTCTGGACTCCGCTCACCTCTGATTCCTTGTAGTGGCGCTCCGGGATCTCATCATAGGCTATGTCCACGAACCACACTTCTGTTTCCTCGTCCCTGAGCTCTGCACCGAAGATCTAGAACACAGGAAGCAGGTTGGACGTGTGAGCACCGCGGTCAATAACACGCTGTATGCAGACAATGTGCTGCAGGTCTGGGTCCGAGCTACACTTTAAAGATGTTCACAGAAAGAAAGGGGGGGGAGGGTGTGTGTGAATGGTTTACATGTGACGTCGTGGTCTCATTTTTCTTTCAGACAATGGTTACGAACAAAGTGTGAGGACGGCTGTGACTCACACCGTCAGCGCCGTGTGCTCGCTGATTTTTGATTCACGGTTTCAGAAAGATTCGTCCTGACTCACTCGGATATGTTCACACTTCCTACAGCCTTCAAACTTTCTTTTTTTTCAAGGTGTTTCAAATGTGGGAAAAAAATGGTGGGTGGCAAGGAGAGGCGCCTTGAGGACGCTGACAGAAAAGAACAGTGGAAGAGGGAAAAAATAAACAAGCTGTACCTCAACTGGGTGAATGTGAAGGAGAAAAGCCTTTATTCAACACCAACCGAGCACCCATTCATTGTGTTATGGTCACTTTCAAATGTGAAAACACCACCGGCTGTCAAAGCTTATTAAGACGGACTGCAATACCCATGAGTCGCCACAGAGTGGCGCTGCAGCCCGCCATTTTCACCCTCACCGCGGATAGAGGTTGCGTAACCGCCAGAAGTGTGGCTGCTCCCTGCTAAGTGATGCTTCGAGAAAGAAATGAGTACTTTCCAATGCTCAACCACATGTGCTGCAACCTCACCACTCATCTTCCCCGATGTACTTTTATTTGTTGTATTTGCATAAATCAAATCTGTATGCGCTGATTAAGATGAAGAGGTTAAAGGATGAATGAAGTAAATCAAAGCTTAATGGAATAAAAGACATTGTCATCTCTAATTATTTAGTGATTACATACATTTTCACACTGGCTGCAATTTAATGCCGTGACCTTCCTCTCACAAAGGTGTTTAATCAGTGCATTTTAAAGTGTAACCTCTGTGAGCGGTTTTATTTCCCACCCAGCATGATCACATGCTCATCTTTCAGATGGGTAAAGGGAAATTAAGACTGATGCTAATGAGATGTTTGATGACTTGCAGATAGGAAAATAAATGCTCCAGTTAATAAAAGGCTTTAATTATGGAGGACATCCAAACACGAATGACTGATGCGATCACAAACTAACCCACAAAGAGGCTCAATGACTTTTACAATTAGCTGGACGAGAAGGAAAATAAAATAGAAAAGTGCACAAGAAGATCAGGGGGTGGTGAAGTCTTTATGAAAAACAGGTCACATCATCCTGGGAGCTCTACTCACGTTGTCATTGCTGCCTTTGTTGTCCTCGTATTTGGACTCTATGTGGATAGAAAACTTGGGCAGGAAGGAGCACTGAGGGGACAGAGGACACGGCAGTGAGAGAGGAACGATCAGAAAGCTAATTTAATACAGACTTCTCTATCCTCACACACAGAGAACACAAAAAGTTGATTTTTTTTAACTCCCTTTCACCATATCTCTTTATTGGCGTGGCACAGTGCAGCTGACCAAATATCAGCGCTTTGCCACGTTTCTTATTTTATTTTATGAGTTCCTGCCAGAAAAGTATTCAGGTTTAGTGTCTCAGTTTGAGGGGAAACTCCCTGAAGGCTCTTCCTCAGATATGACAACAGGCCTGGAACAGATACGCAGACAGACCAAACTAATGCCCCAGCTAATGTTACTGCAGAAGAGGAGGCATTAAAGAGAGAGGGGCGATAATAGCACTGCCCCCTCGGCCCCCATAAAGTGTCAGTGTGTCTTTCTGTGTGTTGTTCCACTTGCAACATATTGAAAGCCAAAATACACTTTTCTACTTGTGAGGACGTTTTGGCTGGAAATGACTGATTAAAATTTAAGACGTGGTTTAAGCTAAGGTTGAGGTTAGAATTGGGTTGGGGTTAGCTGGGATGGTTAGGGTTAGGGTGAGGAGCTGGCTAAGTACAAGCTCTATGGAAGTCCTCACAATGATAGAATTACAGGGATGTGTGTGATGGATGTAAGTTGAAGAAGATAATTCCCATCATGTGATGTAAAGGCTCAGCCAGTATGCCTGTAGTTACCATATCTTAGGCTATGCTAAAATGCTACCATTAGCCTTGAGGTGAAGTTTTGGTTGCTCAGGGTTGTGTTCAGACAGATTTGTTTTACAGGTTTTGCAACTGATTCATATAATGTGTCTTTAAACCAGCCTAACCCACAGCTAAGTCTTGTTAGCCGCCACTAGCACAAACAGCAAAGAGTATTTGTCTGCACTCACTGAGCATCACTAGCATGCCTTTGTTTGATGTTTTCTAATTTTTAGGTGGAAAAGCCTGCAAATTTAGGGTTTTACCTCAGTTTTCATGCTCTAAAATATGGTTTGGCTGTGCTACCATCATCATTCAGGCATTAGTCATCAGTTGATTTGTAATTTTATTCTTTTAAAACGAGATATTGGCCAACACGACCAATCCCTACCCCCCACCTCTATTTTAATTGTTTTTTGTTAATTGGATGGATTTAGCTTTGGGTGCACTGGCCACTTGGCATGCTAATATTTATTGTGCTCCACCAGGCTTTGTTGTGCCAGAAACCCACTGTGATCACGACAAACCAGATTTGGGCAGATGACTGGTACTCAGAGGCAAAGCCGTTCAATTCAAGATGAGGGGGCTCAAATGTGCTCCGAGGCAGTTACATCATCTTCGGTAGACTTGAAATCCATTTTTTTTCTGAGATATCGCAGTGTTTGGACTGACTGCGGGGCTACGCAGACATGATGGCTCTACTCTCCGCCTAAATGAGCCTCATCAATATAATGACCTCAGTCTGGTCTGAGGCTCTTATTCAAATGATCGCTGCTTTGAAAACATCACAAGTGGCACTTTTAAGCTCCCGCACACGTTTTAATGAAGCAAAACCTCATTTATGCAGCCCTCGCTGCTGATTTTAACTCAAGAAAGCTTTCATGTCATCTGACCTGACCTCTGTCAACCACCAGTTTCTCACATCGAGAGACAAACCCCCCCCGATTTTCAGTCGACTCAACCGATGTTCCTGCGCTGCCATCGGTTAATGCTGCACTAATCCCAGCAACAGTCGATGGATCCTGTCGAGAGCTGCAGGGTTTCTGACGTTTTAAAGGGGAATTTGGCTTGATTAGCCGATATCGACAGGACGGGTCGGCACAGCCGGCGAGGAAGAAGTGTTGTTTCTGCTCTGATCGGAGTTCATTTGCTCCCTATATTGTACCCCGGAGTTTTGGTTATTAGCTTCTGATACAGGCTACATCGCCATGGTAACCTGGTGTCTCAGATAAGAGTTGTTTTTCTGTGTGCCCGTTTGTAGGAAGCGTCTGTACGCGAAGCACAGCGCCCACTTGTGGCCGGATGTGGAAACTACAGCGTTTTTCAAACGGTTTCAATCTAAACATGTCATGTTTTAAAAAAGAAAACAGGAAAACAAAACTGTTTTCTACAGGTCATCCTCATATAAATGGGTTTCCTGTTTGTCTTCCATGAGTCCTCCTCACCTGTCCCTGCATCCTGTCCCCCTCCTGTACAAAAGGATGGAGCGTTCTCTGCCCTTCCACCTGCTCGTTGTGTTCATTTCTGATTTTATCTTGTGCGTTTTATGTTTTAAAGTTATCAGATGTGTTTAGTTTCTCTCAGATAATGACCATGAATTATTGTATTTCTTCTGTTTAGTGTTATAAATCCTTACAAACACTTTGAGGTAGACAGGACAGAATATACCCGCTATGCTTGGTGTGAATACAGCTACTTTGCCCTTTGACCTCTGGTGAAAAGCTTTTGAAAGAAAGTGTTATTCAGCGCGAGCAGTTTTGCGTCGGCACCACTCACCGTGTACTCTGCCCCCGCGGAAGCCATCGGTGTGACGGGCAGGGAGGGATGATGGGTGACACCAATGGCGCAGCACAGGAGAAATGAGAGGAACATTAGCATCTCCTGTTGCATTCATACGCATCAAATCAACAGGTAAAACCAAAAACAGTGAATTAAACGAACGGAGCGGGTTCGTTTGGATATTAACTGAGCAGGTGCCATCGCGCATACATTAGTAATATCCGATTATTAGCTTAATAAGACAGCTGTAATCTTCCAGGTAAAGTGCCCGACACTCCGTGGTTTCCATGGAAACTGGCCACATGACAACCACATACCTCTGAGGCAGGAGGCAACATGTTATTATAGCATCCAAGTTAATAAAATGTCAACGTACGCAGTGTTCGCCTGTACCTGAGGTGTCATAAAGGTTTACCTGTGATAGTGTACGGGTAGTAGTTCCAAGCCTTTTCTGTCAGATAGAAAATTTTGGGGACCACTGCTCTGGCCCAACTGGGCAGCTTACTGAAACACACACAAACACACCAAAACAAGGGGGTGAGGAAACACACTGAAGGTGACGCGCATCACAGGTGCAGCGCTGTAACAGGGGGCGGCCATGGCGGAGATACAAGAACTGGAACCATTTGGACACCAAGATAATTCAGTTCTACTAATCGTCGTGTTTGTAGCCTCATTAATCCCCCCGATTCATTAAGTCAGTGTCGGTTTCAGCGTTTATTTTCTCTGCAATTTACTGTTTCAAACTAAAACTGAGACACCGAAACATGAGACAGAAGGTTCCCTCTGAGCACTCTCCAACAGACTGTCAAACACCCCGGAGAGCATCCATCCTCTCTCTCTCCCTCTCTCTCTCTCTCACACACACACACAGACACACACACACACACACACACACCCACAGGCTGCTGCTTTAACATTAGAACAGGTGGTCTGTAGGTGGAGGGAGGCAGGTGCGACATCCAACAGCGTCGGCCCAAATTATCCATCACATTCACTGACCACACCCCCGCACGCACCCAGCACACACACACGCACACACACACACACACACACACTGAGAGTTCTTCTCTTTCATTAAAAATAAGACATATAACTTGTGGTTCCAATCACCCGACAATAAGGAGGAGGGTCCCCCGTCCCTGGGTGCTAGAACGTTCATCTGCCATGTTTCTACGGTGGCCTGGAGTGGACAAACACCCCTGAGTACGGACTTTGTTATTGTTTTGCGATGCTTAGCTTTGGAACGTGAGCGAAGCGGGCCCGACCACGATCGACGCTTGACTCACATCCCACACGTGCTGCTGGTGGAAACACAAGCGCTGCGGTTGGAGCGGCGTCCAGTGGAAACCTGGCACGCGCCCGTCCGGCTGGTCACAACAGCTGATTCTGGCTGAGAACTGTGATTATTTCGGATTTTATCCGTCAGATTGTCACCTCTCTAAATACGTCCACCTTACCTGCTCCTGCTCCTGAGTGGATTTACTGAACCTGTTTGAACAGGCTGGTAGTACCAGTGGGCGTTCTACCAAAGAACGGTCTGCTTCATTAGGAACTCGTTTTGGACAATGGCGGTGTGTCTGTGGGCTGCTCTTAAAATTCTCCTCTGAAATGCGTATGAACCGCTGTAGAGGTGTAATTACCCACAATCCTGCAGAAAGAATTCAATGTGAGCGTGAAATTTAGCCGGCAGGCGGTGTTGTTTTTCTGAACGGAGCAGAGGAACCCATTCGGCGGGAACCTCGGGCTGGACAGATGTGCACAACGGCTGGATGGTGTTGACTGACGTGAAGGTGACGGGTGGAACGCGCGACCTCGGATCTGTGATCCGTGTAATGTAAACAAGAGAGGGCGAGGATGCTCGCTAACTTTAGCTCAGCTCGGTAAGTTAAGTGTCCGCTCAGGCTAAAACAAACAGGCTTTAATCCGTTTGTCCATCAGCCTCTGTTGACAGACGCGCCCAAGTGGTGGTCTGTTATGGGGGGGGGGGGGGGGGGGGGTGGTTTACCCCAGCGGTCACCAGGGGTGAGGAAGGAATACCCCCTGGACAGGTCACCGTAACCATGACGAAGCCATCTTCAAATAAGAGACGCCATCATTTACAATGTGAGTCACTTGCAGGTGGGTACCAGGTCTTTTACATATATTTAAGGACACATATGGAAAATTGAAAGACATTTTCCCTGAACACAAACAAGTAAACAAATACCAAAATAATGTTTTCTCCAATGCCACATTCTGTGCTTGGATGTCACATTTACAGAGGTCACATTTTCCCCTGGATGCAGAATAGGAACTCACTTGTTGAGGTAGATTCGTTTCTCGGTGAACTGTCCCGACCCGTGCTCAGGATCTTGGTACGGCTCATTCTGGACCACCTCCACGCCCTCCCCGCGTTCGCTCTGTTCGTGGCTGTGTTTGCTGATCATGTAGAGCTGACCGATCCGGTACTGAAAGGCCGAGAGGAGAAATGCAAATCAATAATCCCAAGATTGACAGTGGATGGATTAGGTCCATCAACAGCTGTGATGAAGGTTCTCAGGCCTTAACGGCTATGAACAGAACCGTCCTGGAAATGTCAGAACAGAACGATTTTTTAAAATAGGCTCGGCGAGATTAACACCCCCACCAAAGACGTGGAAACAATCTGCAGGATTACGACCTGTCAGCAGAGTGACCGCCGGCCCATGTCGGTGTCCACAATAGTAACAGCATCAGAACAGACCCCCACCCCCCCCACGGTACATCAGTCAGCACCCACAACTGTCACTCATCGCCCGCTGACCCACTTGGACCCGCCACATTTGGCGGCACGTCACACGGAAACTATTTTCGATGCTTTTGGAAAACGACTGAAGCAGGAATGCTCCGGGATGGAGGTTTCCAACGGCCCGCGAGGGCTATTTCCACAACTCGGAAAACCTATCCGGTCTCCATGCCGACGTGCCGGAGGCTCATTTAGAACTTAACAACCACACACACACACACACACACACTTTGCAGCCAATGATAGCTGCATTAAGCTAACAGAAGAAAAAGGAGAAGGATGTGGTCATGTGACTGTACGTCCAGCCAGAGGCGAAGGGATGAAGGGAAGAGAAACGTGATAGTGGAGCGGGAAGAGCGTTTACTAGTAAACAAAATGAGGTCGTTGGTTCCTGTATTAGAATGTCAAATGTTTTCCATCAAGAGCAAAGGGACGACAGATTGCTCCCAAAGGGGACGACGGCGGCATTGAGCTATCGACTTCACAACTGTTGGCATGATAGATAGATAGATAGATAGATAGATAGATAGATAGATAGATAGATAGACAGACAGACAGACAGACAGACAGACAGACAGACAGACAGACAGACAGACAGACAGACAGACAGACAGACAGACAGATAGATAGATAGATAGATAGATAGATAGATAGATAGATAGATAGATGTAATCACCATTTCCCCTCTGATATTGAGCAAAGATAAAGTTAAACAGTTAAACGGGACTCATAAGGTGTTTATTGCAACTTTTTTGTCACATCTTTGGAAGTGTCTGGTTTCCCAAACCGGCTGGCACAGTGAAGGCATCACCGCCTCCGAGGATTTCTGCATGAATAAGGAAACGAATAATTCAAAAGACAGAAGAAGGATGAGACCCAGCTGCAGCACCAGCGCATGAGCATCCAGCACTGAAGCTCCCACGATGTTGCACCGCTTCAGACCAGGACATTCGATATAACAGCCCAGTCCACCTGAACGCAGCAGGCGTGTGTGTGTGTGTGTGTGTGTGTGTGTGTGGGGGGGGGGGGGCGGTATTGCTATGACACAGCGTCCAGCACAGGCCTGACTGCGTAATTCAATCTTCACCCCTGCAAAAACATGAATAAGTGCATCTCTGAAAATGTCAAAACTCAGTTTTTAGCTTCAGTCAGAAGCTAAAAGACAGAAAACAAACTTCTCCGCACGTGTGAAACCCTTCAACGTTTCCCCTCCGCCTCAAACGCGGGAGTAAAGCGGAGAGACTGAACTGGTGGGCGGAGGTGCCGAGTCCTCGTCCGCTCTGAGGCGGCGGCAGGTGGTGGAGCCGCGGTGGTCACTGTGTCACAGCCGGGGAGCCCTTACTGCGAGAGCGAGATTAGAATCCTGACAGAACACACACACACACACACACGCACACACACACAGACACACACACACAGACACACACACACACACACACGCACACGCACACACACACACACACACACACACACACACACACACAAACAGTCTCACACCTCGAACAAAATGGAAACAGGTAATTAAAATTCAGCCACAGAATCATTGCGCCTGTCAGCGCGTCGTATTTGTGCCCCTGCAGAGATAAAAAGGTCCAGCTTTGGCTCCGCGTGTGTGTGAATGGAGGAGCTCTGCGTTCTGAAGTAAGAAGAACTCAACACACATGTTGTTGCTGTTTACACTTAAGGTGGCTGCGTTAACAACTCAGGGCGTGCGCGCTTATCAACGGCCGGCACGCAAACAGTACCGATATAAGGCTAAAAACTGGGTTTCATCCAACTATGCTGTCAATATGCTGTCACCATCGTTCCAAAAACGCCTCCGCGATGCTTCAATGCAAAATATGTTGCTGAGCCAAAAAGGGGGCGTGGTTGGAAGAAGAAACCCTAGCAACAGGATTCCTTGAGATCTGTGTATAAGAAAGGGAGTGAGGTATCATCTCATCTATAGTAACATCTGCTTCAGTGGTGCTGCTGTTTTCCATACGTGCTGCACAGATCCTTGAAGGGGCGGGGCCAAGAGAGGGAGTCAGGTGACTCGGGCGGTTGTCACGCCGCGCCAGCTGGACGGCCATGCTGGCGATATCTGAGAGGAAGACGAGCCTGGAGGAGAGGCGCAGGTGACGCTGGATCGTCCAACCGAATCTAGTTACGGAGCGCTGACGTAGGCAAAAACGGAGGAAGACGCCAAGTCGACACGTCGGACATTCAGGAAGGTCAAACGCCGGAGGCTTTAACGACCGCTGTCAGCAGGAATGAGACATAATAGCAAACAATGGGAGCGAGAACATGGCAATGTGTGATTAAGGAACTCACAAACAATAATTAGGGACGTCTGGGCTGGAACTGTGGTGTTGGCAGAAGCCAGGCAGCGGTGACGCCACGGCGGCAGCAAAGATCTGCAGGACGCCGCCACACCACAACCGATTGTGAAATATGAGAAGAAGAAGAACACAACAGGCCAGCTAACCGCTAATTCACAGCAAGTGATGTTTGGGTTCGTGAACTCCTTTTTTATTGCTCTTATTGGATTTTAAAGGCTGTTCTCTAAAAATTCCATAATTTTAGGATTTATGTTAATACCCCGCACCTGCGATTCCACCGGAGGGAAGCGGATTTAGATTAAAAAGAGCAAAAAGAAGTGGGTGTTTAAGTGTGGATCTGCTACTCTTCATCTTTCAGGGATAATAAAGTTCACCCTCCTCTACTGGTAGTGCAAAAATATGCAGCCACTAAGAGCCCCAGATCTGAATTTCATGCTGGAATGGAGACGTGAAGGGAGCCCAGGGGCGCCGTTTCTATGGTTTAAAAGTGCAACGCTGTGGAAAATAAGCAGATTTTCTGAATGAATCAAAGCTGGAGTGACACCGTCGCGTGTTGTCAAAGTTCCACTAAAACCACTCAAGAAGAGAAGAGAATATTTAAACTTTCAAAGATGCGTAAATGGGCAGAACTTATTCATCCTGTTGGAGAGCTCCCTCCCGTCCGGGCTGCCTTCCTTCCCAAACCCTCTCGTCTCTTCTCCGCAGCGTCTGAGGTCACCCTGCCAGAGATTGCGTAATGCTGAGATCGCTCGGTACGAACCACTGTAATATGCACCACCCCCCCCCCCCCCCCCCCACGCCCCCACGCCCCCACGCCTGCACTTAACAGGCGAGATTGAGGCTGATGCGGCTGGATTGAGGCAGATGAGCTGGAATAAAAGAGCGGCAGAGTAAAAGTATTCAGGAACCTTCAGATGCATTTGACTGATGTCTGTCTGACGGCTGTCTGCCCCCCCCCCCCAACACACACCCACCGGCAGTTTTCTTTACTTTTCACTTTCTTCTCGCGCCTCCCCGCTCTGCCAACTTCCCTTTTGGGCAGATACGGCACAGGTTTCCACAGGTTTCTCCTCGGCGGCCAATGGATGTTTTCGTTTTTTACGACTACTTAAGATCAGTGAATTCGCACTGTTATTTGGATTCACAGGCGGGACGGGGCTCCGTGCTCCGGCGCGCTTCAAGATGGATCATAAACGCCGGGGCCTCGGTGAGTCTACGTCTGAGAGGAAGGCCCAGTGGACCCCCCAATTAGAAAGCTCCTCGCCTATTGTTGTATGGTGGGTTATTCTCATGAAAAACAAGTAATTGGTGATGCAACAGCTTAAAAACACCAGTATTAGAAAAGAATCCTTGGAAAAACAAACCAAGTAGGTTGTTTTATCATCGTTTCTCAGGATTAGTTTGGTTCTTGCTCCAGATTACATAACCCCTCCCCCACTTCTGCTCCACCCTGGAGTGTTTTGGAGCAGGCTGGATTTCTGTTTGCTGGGGGGAAAACCCATCACATCCATAATGAATAGACAGAGAGAGCACAGTGTGCTTGGAACGTCCACGCTGGGACGGGGATGGAGAAGCACCAGAACGAACGGGAGAAGAAGGAATAATCCCAACTCTCGTCCTGGCTCATGTGTCGGGCCTGACCTCCAAGACGCCGCTCTTCCGACCAGTTATTGTTGCCTCTTCCCTAATCCCAGTCTGGGTCACTGGGGATGCTGGAGTTCACCCTCTACAGGTAAAAACAGGCAACCGGGACCAGAAGATTAAACGGCACCTTACAGCCAAAATCAGATTAAAGTTCTGGCCCACGAGGAGGATTAAGATGTTTTTAACCAGGCGGGACACAAGCAGAGCGAAGTGAAGAGGAAATTCAGTTAGAAAGCTGCATCCGCACGCATCCGAAAACAATAAAATAAATCACTTTATGTACATCACAGCGCCGGCATCGCCCTTCTAATCTGAACCGGAAGGTGTGTGTCCTGGTCCTGTCCTCCCCGCTCCCTTCCCGTCCCACTGAGGCCTCCGCCCACCCAGCGCCAACATCCTGTCTAAACAAGAGGAAACGATTGATTCGGAGAATAGAATTTTGTGCTGATCCACGGTTGACGTGTCGGCGGAGTGATGGGACGGGACGCAGCATCCGAGGGGGAGCAGCTGGGCACGTCGCATTAGGACGCCGTGGCAGTGCGTCACGGCCTGACAGGTGACACTTAGAACTGGGACTATGGATCAGTCAATTGTTAAAATTAAATTAATTACAGAGACGAGCCGGCCGCTCCACTATTTGTGCTTATTGTGGTTCAACGTTCGGGATTTTTTTTTTTTTAATCACATGGCCTCCAAATTAGCTTAAACCTGTGATGCTAAAGAGCGCATGGCCAGGGGCGAGATTCCACCCATTCAGCCCTTGAGCTGCCGGATCAGGTTTGCGTGTGCCATCAACCTATGTTTGTGTAGTAAGAAACACCAGTGGACACACCTGGACCACTCACTCCCAGTCTCCGAAGGGAGACGCTTTTACAGAATGTTTGCATCGTTAAGCTAATTTAGCCACTGTGAACACACCATAAATACACAAGTCGTTGTAGGTCGTCCTGGTGTTCAGTACCAACCCGCCTGTATCCAGGGTGAAGGTGACCAACACCACGGCCCGTCTCTTGCTCGGCCTTCGGCTTTTCCCTGCAGATCAACAATGACGTTCACCCCTCCCCCCGACCTCTCTCTGAATGACCTTTCCTCCAGCGTTCATGTATGTGACTGATCCCTTAGCCACGGTGACCTCGTGGCCAAACCGATCATAATCCAATCCTTTTTCGGACTCTGAGCTGAAACTGGAGGGCTTGAGCTCCCTTGTGAACTTTACGAGCGCTGTGAGCAGCTGTCGCTGAGGTGCTGGGGCAGTAGTTGAAGTACCCTTGAGCCACGCGCTGAAATACAAGAGCTGCTGTGCACCTGCGGGGGAGCGTAATTACAAGACAAAAGCTAAAGCTCTTACAGCATTTACAAATGCCGTTCCAGGGTCACAGAGGTCGTGCCCTCTGCCCTCACCGTGACATAATAATGGCCATCGACCTGCGGCGCTGGTGCGAGCGAGGATGGGTGCATTTCTTCAGCAGCTGCTGTGATGTACGCTAATGCTACTCCATGCTATATTTGTGTCCATGCTAACCTCCCTCGCCGGAGGGGCCTCAAATATAGCGAATGTGCTAAAAATACTCACATTAGGTTAGATCATAGTGTCAACAGCACAGTTTGAAGTTGACGTTGACTGTCAGGATCACTCCCAGCTATTCCTTATCTCACCGTATTTGTTGTTGTTGCCTTTATTTGAACAATCTCAAATAAATACCCTTTAATTTCCGCTCCATTTTACTGCTGGAACTCTACAATTGGGTTGCGGACTCTGAAAATTCAGCTTTTCAAGTGTATGCGTCTCTCTTTTGGTGTTTAGTGTTGTGAGGAGCCGAAGAAACCGACGCCTGCCAATAAAATCAGAGTAGTGCGGGAAATCTGGCGACTGAAAGATTTTTAGTCGCTGAAACCATCTGTGGTTCTTCTCATCTGTGGTTCTTCTATCTGTGGTTCCTCTCATCTGTGGTTCTTCTCATCGCTCCTCCATACCTGTAATATTGGCTCTGCCCTCCACCCCCCCTTGTCTCTGCTTATGCTTTTCCATGTCGGCATGTGGAAAATGGAGGCTGCGTGCTCCAGCAGAGCTGTGAAACGTGGCCACTGCCGGCACCGTGAGTGCACACTCGCAGCGTCTGTGATCCGAGTGATCCCGACTGTGGCTGGTTTCCTTGTCAACGGCAGCGCCGGCTGAGCAATTTCCAATCTGTGGAGGTCAGCTGGGACGGCTGGGAAGCCACATGTGCTGGTAATCCCTGTGTCTACAGTTTTATATCCACACGGCGATAATTAGAGATCCCGAAGAGAGCCGAGTGGCGGGCGGTGTGGATCCTGGGAATGATGCAGCGCTAACAAGGGGATGTGTTAAAAAGCCGTGTTGCTTTACTCACGTAAGGCAGAATAATCTAGTTTCCGTCTAACGCCGATGAAAGAACCATCCTGAGCTGACCTAGCAAAACAAGAAGCGAACTTTAAGAAGAAAAAAAACCCAACTCGTGGTGCCTTTTCAGCTCTGGAGCTGGATCGCAAAAGAAATAATTTATCAACGAGGCTGCCGTTCTACTGGGATTGAAGTCTCCATTCTTCAGAGGTGTCGGAACAATGACAGTGGGACAGCTAATAATGTGTCACTGCTTCCACGGCGCGCAGGGGCGCCACGGGCACGGCAGATGTCACGGAAAAAGGCAGACTTCCAAATAGAAATAAGAGAGTTTGTCTGCTTTTCTTTTTTCATGGAGCCCTTATTAGCTGTTTCATTTCGGAACGCCACGGTTTACACGCTCCAGGCAGCCCGGCGGGACCTTTGTTCTTTACAATGAATCAGAATTAATTAAAGTTGTGCTTTAGGGCCCTCACAGGCGCCATCTGTAATATTGCTGCTCAAAAAAACTTGAATTTGGGGCCAACGTAGACGGGGACACAGTCAACACTTTCAAAATGAGAACGTCTAATCACACCTGCAGGGGGCCTCTGGCTCCACGTCCCAGCTGGGTCTGGTCCCCCCACGTCCCGCCTCCCACTTCACATTTCAGCTCACAGCCATGAATTCACAGAAAAGTCCCCAGAAACTTTTTGGTATGAAGTCGTCTGTGAACTTTTTGTTACTAAGCTGCCGTCGCCCTAAACGCCGACAGCAGCGTCGCCACGACCTCTTACTACCAGGGAAGAATGTCTCCGCGCTATACATATCCTTACGACATCACCGCGTGCTGTTCGGGACGGCAAAGAATTTCACGCCATGTTGCAGCCTATGGAACAGACCTGCTAAATTTAGGCCCCAAAAATAATGGATGGCAACGAGAAAAATAAAACGGCGCTCGGCCGCACGTCGGTGGCGGTCGTGAGCTCGTTTTAAAGGAGTCTTCTGGAAGTTCAACCGAGTTTCATCGTGATGGAGACTGACAGGTGAATGTGAACCAAACTGCCGTGTCCTTGTTTCCCAGCAAAACGAGAGACAAATTCATAAAACAAAGTCGCGATTTCGGAGGCTTTCTGCTCTCTCCCTCTCTCTCTCAGACAGCTGTCTTCTGCCTCTGAGGCCGGTCGCTGTCTGGCTGAGTTTACGAGCTCATCTGGGACCCGAGGAGGGAACGAGCATCTTGTTTGCCGCCTGTCTGGGGACGTAAACAAGCCCTCGTGCTGTGGGGCACGAACATATGGAGGGACACCCCAGAGACTGACCTCACAGCGGCCGGCCGATGCTGCAGAAGGCTTTAATACCCTAAACATCAGCATCAGCTCCTCTTCCAGAATGGGGATGAGCCCACACCATGGGTACCAATTGGTTGGGACCCTTACTTGATGCTGGGACCCTGTGCACACTTTATAGCTTCTAAATGACAGCATGGCGATGTCAAAACGTCCAGAATCGTCTCGAATCCATCAGGAAATCCTTCTATAACATCCACGTTTCACTCCAGGCTATGAGGAAGTCACGACAGGTGCACAAGAAATGCTAATGATAAACAGCGTGTTGAGGACCCTCGTCGCCATAGCAGCCTACAACCACAAAGCACTTTAGTCAAGTAGCAGCTAGTGTTGCTATCCAGATGTGTTGCCGCAGCTTTTTCCCTCTTGGTTTAGCGGCGTAATCCTTTTTCTCACCCTGGCTGTGATTATCCGGTGCCAGCTACGTGCAACCTAATCACCCGCCCTGTCACTGCGGCCCAGGCAACCCCCTCATCGGTCTCCAGGAGAACCGCATACACATGAATCATTCGCTCATCACGGTTGATCACCGGGAGGACATGACGCGTTGGCTGCGGGCCGCCTGTTCGTCACGCATCGCTGAAAGACCCCGATTTCCAGCTTTCCGTGGGCTCCCGCACGCCCTGGCATTGCTGGAAACTGTTGGTAGGATAAACAAATCACGGTCGTTCATTAGTGAAGCCAGTCGGCCAATCAATGGACCCAATTATTACAGCCGAAGATGTAGCAGCCTTTAGGAAAAACAGTGTCGTCAATCACCGCTGGGGCGAAAAAGCCGATGTGCCGCAGGTCAGGACATGATGAAGAGGCATCCTGGTAATTATAAACATGAAACCGCTTCAGGGACGGACAATCGGGAAAGACCGGGATCAACACAGACTATAGATGAGGCTGTTCTTGCTTCTGGCTGAGAAAAAAAAAGAGATAAAGAAAAACTTAAAATGAGTCCAATTCAGTCCTCACCTGCCAGAGTGTGAGACTTTAGCAACACATGTATTCAGCGGGGACTCGGGTCACATCATGACTGAGGTTAAATGGGGCGTGGAACCTTCATGACAGGAGCAAACTGGATAAAACCCATCAGCAGAGCGTCCCCCGGTGTGGTGCAGCTGACACCGGAACGCGGGGGGGGGGGGGGGGGGGGGGGGGGGGGGGGCATCAAGCAGCAGGGAGAATGTGCAAAAGGATGTTCGGGAACATGAGTCGCTGGTGCAGCAGAAGTCGCAGATCCCTCGTGCAGCTGCACGTAAACAGACAATAATCGGCGCTGGTTCACGTGACGCGTAGAAAATCGGGCAGCTGTTACGTAACCGCGCGCACAGCAGGGAAGAAGTCAGGAAAAGTGCAGTGGAAGATGGAGAAAGTGTTCCGACCCACATGTCCTCCACTGAGCTCCCTGCTGTTGTTTACGAGCGCTCCTGCAGCAAATAAAAACACACGCGAGGGAGGCAGCGGCAGCGCCGCCGCGCGGTGCCCGATCGGCGCGCCCGCAACTTTCAGCACCGAACCTGCGGGGGTAAAAGGTCGGGAAGGACCCGCATCTCCGCTGCTTCGTTACAGGAGGGGTGGGGGTTAAAGAGGGGACAAGTCACCTACCTCCTCCACTGTGAGGGGCATGCAGATCCGGTACTCTTTGACCAACATAGTCCCCCTGAGGCGGCGGCGGCGGCAGCGAGGAGTCGGGCGAAGGTTGACAGATCTGCAAAGACACCGATTCAGCGGGGAGCGCACTTCATCAGATCACACTGCTTCTCACGAGGTTCTCACGAGGTTCTCCAAGGTTTCAGCTTGGTCAACTTCCCCACGGAGAAATCAAAACTAGTGTAGAAAAAGTCGCGCTCAGGCGGTCGCTCGGGTCCCGGAGCAGCAGCCGCCCGTCGGCTCTTGACTCCGCGATCACTCGGGAACAGTTCCTCAGATCCGGTCAGCCTTCCTCCAGATCTTCTCAGTTTTGTTTTGTTTTCTTCTCTACCCCCTGACAGCTCCGGCCAGGGATGCGCAGCCGTGTGGAGTCTCTTGGTAAAGACGCACGGAGACAGGAAGTAAGAGGGTCTGACCTTCACAGTAAAGGCGCAGCAACCACGAGGCATCAAAATAAAACCACATGATGATGATGATACTAATGATAACAACAACAATAATGATAATGATGATAAGAACAATAACAATAATAGTAGTAATGACAATTTAGTTTTATTTAAGAAGGATCTGAATTCATAATTCATTTCTGGAAATATTTCGCAGAAACTATGCATGGCATCCATGAGACTGAATCCTTTTGTAAATCAGTAAAAGGTCAAAGGTCTTCCGCGACCCGGCTACCCCCTCCCCCCACAACGGAATCCATTTTTAGTTTTAAAACCCACATTGTGTTGAATATCATACATTATCACCTGTGTTTTTCACTTCTTGAAACGACCTCAACGTCCTGGAGAGCTATAAGATGTAATAACCTCTCTGAACGCTAGATGTCACCACAGACTCGCACCTGTAATTTCTCAAGCGTGTGTGAAAGAAATAAAAAAAACGCAGTTGGTTTGATTTTGCTGTATATGTTACCAGTATTTAACCATGTTTGGTGAGGGATGGCAACATGTCTGATATATCTGATTCTGTCTCTGGACATCTTTACAGATCACTCCGGTATCAAATCAACAGAACTATCGACACACAACTATCGTCTCACTCTGGGAGGTAAACTCATTTGATCTCTGCCGGAAAACACTGATTTTGACAAAATATAAAAATACAAAACTTTCTAAAATAAATAAATAAATAAAAACTGCACACACGCGCAGCTCTGTTGGTTCCAGCAGTGCAGGAACAGTTGCTTAGAGACCTGATTCGCCCGCCTCTTGCTGCTCAGCATCACCAGCTGGCCTTTGCTGTCACTTTTCTAACCCCCAGCGGTTCTGACACGAGCTGCTCCTTCAGTCCAGCTCACTGGAGCTCAGTCCAGAAAAAAAAAAGAAAAAGATCTTGTCTTCGGGCTGCTGTCACAGCGAGGGGGCTGTGATGACATCATCCATTAGGTTTGGAATGAGAGGGTGTGAGAATATTGATAATCCTGTAGAGCAGCAGTGTGGTGAGGGTGGCACCAGTATTTGGATGGTTCCACTGTCTCTGTCCACCTTTTCTGCAGTTGGGGCGTGGACCTTTCCTCTAGTTAGGCCCATTTTCAAACCTTCCTTAAGCTCTCTGTGGGAGCGTGGTCTCCCCGGCCCCTCTCCTCCTCATCCACTCATTGTAAAAAAACTAATCACAAGGTTCCACCTGAGCCCTGCAGCTGAGTGCATGTCCTATTTCTCATTGTAACATCTTATTCTGGCCCTAACTTTAGGAATGTTGTGGTGTCCTCATTAGTACCTACCTCCCACTCTCGTGCGCCACTGCCGATGTTTTGCAAGAAGAGGCTGGAGTGATGTTTGAATGTTTTCTAAATGTCACTCAGAATGTATTTCAATAGCACCTATTTGCATTTATATTTCATCTGTCTGCCATTTCCCTCTTTCCTTTCTTTATGCTAAAAAGTACATTAAAATAAACAACTGAAAATGCAGCAGCTACTGGACAAACGGCCTCTTTATGCAGGATTGTGTAGCCTGGATCTTAGTGTGTCTCTTTATTTTCATGACAGAACGTGACAGGACTGACAGGACTTGTTTTAAACACACAGCTCTGGAATTGTTGCAGAAAAATGTCTTGAATGATGCACTGGCATCAGGAGAAAGGTGTGATAGCGCTCATCCTGATCCAGCGATGGCAAACAGGCTGCTGGAGCTGAGGGCAGCCAAAAAAAGGAGATCAAAACATCTGAAAAATAGGTTTTAAGAATGTTCTTCAATGAGGAACATCAATGATTTCAGAATTTTAGTGATGCACATGGAGCCCTGCTCGGCCCAGTTTTCAGGGCTCTGCCACTCAAAACACGTAGGAATCAGGAAAACTAAACCCTTTATATTATCTTATATCTTGCTATACATATTTCTTCCTTGAGTCTTTGGATGTTCAACCTCCTAAATTTGTATTTATTTAACATATTGTAGCAACGTTGGTCTCTCATGTAACATATTTATATTTTACATTTTGGATCCCCAAACAGAATGTAAGAGGACAGAAGTGTAACGTTCACCTTTGTCTTCCTTCTGTTTGACCTTTATTTAACCTTGTTAGTCCTGAGATTAAAGCTGTGTTATTAGAGAGGTCAGTGTTCCAGCCAGGAGCCTCATTCTCTCTCTTTTGTCCATAAAAGAGGCTTGGGTGAGAAGGAGGCGACTAGAGTTTCATATTTGACTGAACTTTTACTTACATATTGCGAGGAGCTCCTCCTGCCAGGAGCCGCGAGAGCGCGGTGGCAGCCGAGAGTTGGGAGATTAATGATGACACTGACGGCAATTGGAAGGAAGCGACACCTCTGAGGCGTTTCATGAGCTTTTGTGACAAGCTCTTTCTGCAGATAAATGTCTGTCTGTCTCCACGGCAACAGCGGGCCTGTCAAAACAGCATTTTCCGTCTGTTTCCTGTTCCTTCATCCTCTGGGTCAGTGGCGCCATAAATCTATAGGCCGTCCTTCCGGTGAACGTGGCGTCGGCGGACCGTCGTGTGAGTGATGATGGTGAGGGCCCATCAACAGGTGGGCCACAGCGGCTCCTCGTCGCCATGAGCGGACGTGCTCGCCCTTATCAATCATGCACATGCAACCTTTACAAGCCGTGACTGACACCTCCCTGTCAAGCTGTTTCCATGGATACGGCCAGATCCAAACCAGCTCCCCTGCTCCCTAATGCCGATCTAAAAACCCAGGTCCAGGTGGAGCGATACCAGGGAAAAATGTTTTAAAAATCTATAAAGGAAAGATTCCGATTGTGTCCCATCCAGGCGATAATAGGCTCCTGTTTTCCAGACGGCCATTTAGGTGTCGTGCACATTTCATTTAGAGCCGAAGATTCGCTCCTGCATAATGTATAATGAAATCCCAACTTATTGCCGGCCCAGATATATCGCGCAGAGAGATGTGCCATCTTATTTCATTTTCTGGGCTCAGCTTGCATTTCCCCATGAAGATTAAACGACGGGCCGCTCAGTATTACAGCTATTAGGCCTTGAAGGGGGTGGGGCTGTTTGCAGAGGAGCGTGTGCGTGCACATGTGTCTGTGTGCGCTAGAATTTCAGAGGTGAGGGGTTTCGCTTTGTCACGGAGCTGCCTTCACGTAACTATGGAGACGTCGGTTGCTACACATCAGCCAATCGCCACAGAGCAGAAGGTCTCAAAAAAGTTGTGAGGGTGAAGATTCTCAGAGTTGGATCTGCCACTTTTCCTTCCAAGTCAAAACACCCGTCTGAGGTTATAATTCACCAGATGGTGAAATAAAACTAGCTAGTTTCTTCCCTCCCATCCTATTTTGAGAGACTTCATGTTGCGTTCACTGTCTGTCAGTGGGAGATGACATACGGGGGAAGGGGATGGGGATGGGGGGGGGGGGGGGGGGGCTTGAAACGGTGCTCTACCAAAACTGTGATCTCTAAGTCCCAGGGAATGTTCTGCTTCGTATCCGAACGGCTGCAGGTTTGCCCGGATTCACAGGGCGCCACACTGGAAGGAGCTGGTCCTTCTGGGACGCCACCATCCCATCGTAATTATAGCACCTTCTGTTGGGTCTGAGCTGTTGTGGGTGGGAGTCCCCAGTCGGCCCTGCGCCCATGTGTTTAGGGTCAAACACGCAAACGATGATAAAAAGGATCAAAACCCGTCCATGTTTCAGACCTGTGGACGGGCTTAAGCTCAGGCAGCAGGACTGAGAAGGGAAGAGGTGGGCACGTAGCTAATGAGTGCTCAGACTGAGGGTAATGAGTTCATGAGGGGTCATTGTTGCTGTCTAGACGGAGATAAATGTTAGACACACACACACACACGCACATGCGCCTCCCTCGCCCGTTTCCCATCTTACCTGTGGAGCCAGACGAGAGTTACTGTAGCTCAAAACAATGAGATTTCTCTCAGGAGGGAAATCCGAAACACATCATCTCCTCTTTACCCTCCTTCAAGGTCTTTGCCACTCCCCCCCCCCCCCCCCCCCCCCCCAGGCTCCTGAAAGAGGTGGACGCTGGCGCACCTTTCTCCAGCCTTCTCCTCCATCTCATCGCCGCGTTGTCTTTCATCGCCAGGCTCACTCACCTGCGTCGGCCCCAATCAGGACAGATTAATAATGCAGGCGGCTCAATTCCCCCAGCAACACCAGTAATTGGATGGAAATGTGGCTGTTGCTCCGCGCGCCCCGTCTCGCTCCGTAATCAGATTGCACGCACACAATCCGATAATCCAAACACGCGTGTCGAAGCTGCCGACGCAGCCAGCGTGTGTCTCCGGCTGACATGTGAAGTCGGTTTCACATCTCTCTCATGACTCCACACGGGCAGCAACACACGTTAGCGGACACGCTAGCCCACGACTGACTGATTACGCGTCTGCAGGTTTTTAAAGCTTGGTGCAGTTTTGGCGCCATATAAACAGATTTAAGGCCACTCCGCAGACTGTAAGGGCTCAGAAGAGTATCGTTGGGACTTCTAAATTTAAAACATTACTAAAATGAAAGACTTTGCTGGTGGTCCTTGTGCACAGAGATCTTTTTCAATATGTGGCCGTCTGCGTGGGGAACAACCATTTGGGGCCTTCTCAGTTTGCACGAAGGTCGTTGTTACGGCTTCTTGGCATCTTTTACTCACAAATAACAACACCAAGGTGCCAGATCGGACCCCCTGCTGCACCAATTCATACGTGAGGCCGCCTGCAGCAGTTGAGGGAGGTGTCAGAGTGAGAGTCTGGTAGGTTTTACACGTGCTCTGAGCAGCGTTTCCGGGTCTCACGCCTCTGAGATGCCGCCGGAACGGCGCCGAGTAACCCTCTGTTGCAGATGGAAGACGGTTTTAGGGTGCAAAGTGACGGGGCTGTGGGCTTTTCACGAGACAGGAATGAATTCTGTCCCACTGTTTGGAAAGTTCCAATTCTAAAGGGACATGTTGTCTTGCTGTGAGGACAGCTGCACCGCTGTCTCACATCAGGATGCACAACAGCTGCAATTTCACTGTTTTTGCAGATGATTTTCATCTGTTTTTGCAGATGATTTTCGCATTTAGATGTGAGATCTGACCTGCCAAACAAGCTCTCTTCCTGTTCAAGGGGAGTGTTTATGCCGCTGTCGCTTGCTCTTGGTTCAGACTCTGGGTTTCTGTAGAGCCCCCCCCCCTCAGGGAGACTGTTTTGAGTGTAACAGATGCCGTATAAATAATGTATCTTGGCATCAATGGTGACAATAACGTGTTTACAATAAATTCTAGTGGTTTGCTGAGTTCTCCTCCTGTTCAGGTAACCTTTGACACCTGTACAAATGCTAGTGGTGAAGCACTGCATGAAATAGCTTTTATGCCGGGTCAACAGGCGCTTAATGTTGGTGTGAAATGGTCTGGTGTGTGTGTGTGATCTGTGTGTCGCAGGTGAACTAACAAACAGCCGCTGACGCATTCATTTAAAACTCAAAGGACTGCATCATCGTTGTGTAACTGCATCTGTGCTGGTAGCGTTAGCCACACTTTGTTATGATTACTCTTTTTTTCCCATTAAATTGGAAGTTTTATTGTTGGAGACAGAGGGGGCAGGCTGAGATTGAGAGGTGAATAAAGAGAGAGCAAAATAGAAGCGGCTGTGCAGAGAGAATCAGTGACACCCTGAAAAAGAAAATCCGGGGGGGAAAAAACGGCCTGAAACAAAGAGCTGGACACAGAATCTGCATGAATGACGCACGATGCAAATGATGGCAAAGGTAAAAATAAAACCAGGTCGGCAAACAGGCGGCAGAAGACAGTGAGTCAGCGCCAGTTATCAAATCACTTCTAATCTATTAGCGTTCTGCGGCTAACAACGTTTGTCAAGCCTGAAACGGCGCCGCCCGCCCCGGAGGAGGTGACCTTTAGACACGCTTGCCACGACGAGGGCGTTGGACGTCTGATGGACGTGAGAGGAGCTGGAGGGGAGGAGGAGCGGCATCATTCCCTCTCAGAAAAGATGTGGAAAATGGCAAAAAATGTGAATCGACCACCACAGTGAGAGGTTAATAAAGCAGCTGATGTGACATCATCCCCTCGCTCATCAGTCAACACGAACATTTTTAGAAATGAAAAGATCTCCGCTGTGACACATATGTGAGTTAATCTGCGACTTCAGTACGACTTTATCAACTTTCCCAAATGAAAACAGGAAAAGTTTGCACCAATGTTCTCAACCCAGAAGATCTGTGTGTGTCTCAGCTCCTCCATGCAAATGAAAAACCCACAGCAGCTCCCAGCAGCGGCGTTAGCAACAGAAATAAATGAAAGTGAAATGAAACATCAGCTCTCCTCCCACTTTACCAGCGAATGAGTCACATTCCATCATAAAGGAGAGCAGAGCTTTTACCCAGTCAGTAAGGGAATCAAGAGGCACACAAAGATGCAAATGGGCACCAACCTGCTGCTCTTTTGGAAGCGTTCGTCCTGATTTAACAGGAAACGCTGATTATAATGGAGTTTGATACAAATGGTGTGTACACGACCATAGACTAAGCTAATTTCACTGATATGAATCACTGCTGCCTCTCATTTTCAATTATTCTTGCTCATAACGTCACCTAATGCAGAATAATTCTAAAAAAAAGAAAAGAAATCGGTCTGTTTCTATCAGAGGCAAAAGATAGAACACAGTAAATAATGAATATGGGGCCGCAAACTTCCACCAATGGATGTTATTTAAATGACTTTCACTGCTGTTGTTTTCTTAAAGATAAAAAAAAAAAAAAAAAAAAAAAACTTTTCAAATATCATTTGTCTCCTTGATTGATTGCTGTTGGCCTGTCGGAGCACCATTCACTTCTTCTCTTCTGCTTCTCCGCTTTTCTCTTACGTAATGATAAAAAAAAAAACCCACATTATTTCAGAGCTCAAATCTATTATTCCACGAGAGCTGGACTAAATCACGCCTCCGTGCTCATCATTCTTAGCTATTGTTTCCTCTCCGTGTGTGTGAGTGAGTGTGTGCACGCTGGTGTATGTGTACGTTTTGGGCAATTACAGTCTGACCTTTTCTTCCGCCTCTCCTACATATTGATTGTGAAAATAGACTTGAATTAATTGTCGGGGGGGGGGAGAAAAACAGTTGCGTTTTTGACCATACTCCTGTTGCCCGTGGCAGCGAGACCAAAGCATGAGCGTGCGTGGTTGCATTCACTGGTCCGTTGAAGGTGTGGTGGCGAGCACGCGTGTGTCTGCTGGCCTGTTCTGGTCTGAAGACTTCAACTGTTTCCCTGTTTTTTCTGTCTCAACGGGGACAGTTTGAGGACACTCCCAGACATCTTGGCCCTCTCTGGTGGATTGGACTCCCTCCCTGGCTCAGCTTCAGTGTGTGTGTGTGTGTGTGTGTGTGTGTGTGTGTGTTTGCACCATCCTCCACAGCTTCAGGAAAACCTTCAGAGCAGAGTCCCTGCTAAGGTTGTTAGCCTTAGCTGCATGTACCACACAGCTGCAGACCTTGTTCTACAAACTCACACACACTTCCTCACTGAGAAGCATGCTAGTGGTGGTGGGGGGGGGGGGGGGGTTGCTAAAGTGACACCCCATCCAGTCAGGGATAAAGAATAATCCCTCCAGAAGTGTTGAACTAGGCATCGATGAGCTGTCAGCTGGATTAAGAGATGCCGCGGTATTTGGCACTGAAGGTGACATCCAAGTGGAGCTTGCAGACAGCCGAGTGGGTGAGGGCCCGCTGATCACGGGGGGGCGCAGGGAGGGGGTCGAGGTGATTGCTGTTTTCAGAGGGAAGAAAGACGTTGAGGCTAACTGGGATGTTCCATGTGCAGAAATGATCCTTTGTCACTCAAAGCTTTCCCATTTCCCACGGAATATCACCGATTCGCTTTTCCCGTCCTTCCAACATTAACCCCGGATATAGATCCACGCTCCATCGCCTCCTCCGTCCTCCTGCGCTCCGCAGGGAGTGAATCAGACGGTCCTGCACAGATGGAGCACCGGTAGTGCCTTGCACTCCCGCGCCGTGCTGTATTGCCTTATTACAGGTCTATCTTCTCTCAACAGTCACCACTGATCCGAGTCATTAGGCAGCGGAGTGGCTGCGTGAGGGAGCACTGGAGTGGATAGATAGACAGAAGACGCTGGGCGGAGGGGAAGAAAAGGAGGGGAAGGTAGATAAAAAGACGGCGGAGACAAACCAATAGCTCACTGTGGCCGTCTGGAGAGAAAAGTGTGAAAGAGGGACAAGAAAACTCAGGAGACGGGAAGACAGAAGGGATAACGTTGGGAAGTGTCAAGGAAAAAGCTTTAGTTGTCCTGCCTCCTCTCTGGTCTTGGTCGTGCACGCTGAGCTCAAATCTAAAAAGGTAACAACATTGTTGGCGTTTTTTTCCCAAATCTCTTCGCTCCTGTCAGTTCCATCTCACCAGCCCTCTGGAAAGAATCCCAACCCTCTGATTTCGGTTATAAGCCTCTTTTTTGCCGGCTCGTACGCTCTCCCAGGGACAGGACTGAATGGGGAATGCTTGTACTGTGCGGCTGCCTGCAGAGCAGTCACAGCTTTGACAGCACTCAGTCAGAGGTCAGCAGAGGAACTGGCACTTTTACATTCATGGGGGTGACTGCAAACGTCAGCTGTCCTCACCGACTGACTGACACAGCCGGCGTTCCTGACAGGTCCGGGAACACTGAGCGTATGCTTCCGTCAGACGCGTTCTTCAGCGACATGCGGCCTTTTATTTCAACATTTTATTGGATCATAAATAGACACCAGAGCGAGACCTTGTGGCGCAATGGTAGCGCGTCTGACTCCAGATCAGAAGGTTGCGTGTTCAAATCACGTCGGGGTCAAGCCCTCCAGGTGGAGGTGGCATTTTCTTCCCCTCTGCATCAATGCATACATCAGGCTGTGTGGACATTCCTTCCTGCAGCTGCAGACTGTGATTCAAATCAGAATCTCCTGCTTTCAAACAGAATAATTTATAGTGAACTACTTTTTAAAGTCCGTCTTCCTCTGGAATCCACCAGAACCAACACACCAACCTGTCTCCTCCAACATCTCCAGGAATTTATTAACCTGGTGCTTTGTGTTTCCCCCACATCAAAGACCCGGATCACTCAGAAGAAAGTTCTCGTGGATGTTTAGGAAGCTCGGCGTTAGTTTAAGCTGTTGTCCAGTTCAACTGCATTTTGATTTTGGAGTTTTAATTTGACAATAATGGCCTGAAAATGTTCAATATATCCTCACATTCACAGGTTTGAATCTGCTAAACTCTAAAAGAAAAGGAGGAAACTCCACAAAACACCAACATGGAAGAGAATTACCATTCTTTATTTATGCATTTTTGAAAAAAAGACTTCAGTTAGGAAATGAAGATTATTAAGTTTTACTTACTATTTAAGTTTTATTGGGTTTTACTGCATCAGACTGAGCTGTATAACCTTGGAAACGGATTAAATGGCTGCCTAAAGTCTTTTCTTTAACCCACAGAAGAAGCACAGTTCAACATTTGATTGTCCTCCTCCCATTCATACCAACTAACCAGACATTCTAAATTACCTCATGTTGAACGATGACGTGCTTTTACACATTTGGAATTGTTACAGTTAAAAAAACAACTTATAAATGTTCAGACACAACAGACACCACGTCTCCTATGAGACCTTAGCTGGCTAATTAAGCAGTAATCTGATACTAGAGCATTTTCGGCTTATTTCATTTTTATAAAATACCCTTAAATGTGCAGTTTGTGTCGACAGTCATGACATTTATCTAAAAGCTCGAGGTCCATTAACTCTTTACAAAAGACACTCATATGAAAACCTTCTGATGAGCTTTTAATTTAGCTGTAATTTAGTCAATTTTGATGATCTTCTTGCTTTTTCCAGAGAAGCGCATTAGCGTGCTTATGCACTGAAATAAGAGGCTCAGGGAACAGTGTTACAGATCAATGATCCAGGTCCTACGTTACAGATCTTGAACATTGACCCAAAATAAATGAGGGAACATCAACAGGGGAGTATTGGGCCAGTTGTCTCTCTATACAATCGATGGCACCGGTCGATGGCTGAAAGTCCTCTGAGGACAGGAAAGAGTCGGCTGACAGGAGCCCATTGTGATGATTCACCGCTTCACTTTAAATGGCGGATGGCGCCGTTATTTACTCACTGTCCTCACCTCTTCTGCTTCACACAATCATCTCTGGTCATTTTTGCCCCGCAGTATAAACTGATGTATTGAGCCGCGTGCGTGCTCGCCCTCGTGCTCTGTTATTTTTGTATCTTTTACAGGAAAGCGATGGAGACATTCCTGCCAGGTACGTTGGGAGTATGATGATCAATTCATTGTTATAATTGTCTTATTTTTTGCACCTCAGACCTCTTAAAAGGTGCATCTTGACCTCTTCTGCATGTTTCTCTGGTGCCTCATTTGTACCTGCTTTAATACTGTATTGAAATGCATTCACAAGTTAATTAACTGCGTTTTTTCCCCACCATTCCGGTGCTGGTGGACGCCTCAGGACTGTCATCTTAAATAAGAATTGCATTTAAAAGGAAGAATATGCGCTTTCAAAGTTGCCCCAAGTCCCTCCACGTTAACACGAGCAGCAATCTAAATATGCGGAAGGATGAAATCTGGGAAGGATTACCAAGCTGCAGCACCAGGGTCGCCTCAGTCCAAGATGTCGGGCTCGGCGTCCATGCACGTCTCCCAGGGGTTGCGCGGCATGTGGGGCATGGAGATGAGCAGCAGGGCCACGCCGCTCAGGATGAGCAGGGTGAAGGCGGCACAGGCGCACGTGAAGGACCAGGAGTAGTAGTACTCGATCCAGATGGTCTCGTCGCTGGCGATCATGCGCTTGACCGACTGGCGCATCACCTCCACAGAAATGATGATGCAGAGGCCTGAGAAGAACACACGCAGCGGCGTCACTGCTCCACAGTTTGCAGGAGCGCACGTGAGCTCGCACCCATCGAAGTTAATGTGGCACGTTTAAAAAACCCCAACATACATTCCAGTGTCGGCACCGCGCCTCTCTGCAGGTGAAAAATCAGCTCTGTCATCTGTTAAATGAGCTGCAGAACTAAGATTCTTCACCTGAGGCAGAGGGAATGAACAGTCCAGTTCCTGGGCAGAGACAGGAGTTGGACAAATCTGATGGGTCTCACCTGCGAAGGCGAAGAACATCCCAGCGGGACGGAGCAAGTAGTCGCGGCCCTTTCCAAAAGAGAAGACCATGCAGAGGCTGCCCAGGATCATGAAGAAGAGGCTGAAGATGGCGATGGCCGCTGCAGAGATGTTGTACTCTGAGGAAGAGGGACAGACCATAATGGGAGACGACAGATGATTAAAACCTGCCGGGGCGGTTGGTGAGCAGGTATCGTTTACATAATGATTCTCTCAGCACTGCACTGGGGCCAGTTAGGACAGATGATTAGTCTCTGAACTAGGTCAACTTGAAAAGAGTCATTCGTTTAAACTGACATCCAAAACGTTTGTAGATGAGGCTTATGGAAACACCTCCATCGCTCTGATACCTCCTTTCTCATCTCCTTTTTACATAACCTAGTTTTTCTTTCTCGTTAACCCTCCGGGCGTGACAAAAATGACCCTCACAGGAATCACCGGTCGTCAAACTGTCCCAGGTTTCTGTCTGTTCTCTCTGCACCACCTGGGCGAGTTGGTGAGTTGTGTGTTAGCACAGTTGCTAAAACCGTACCGTTGTCTGGCTAGAGAGATGAAAATCTTCCCTTCTCTTCTGCGCGTCATGGTCTGCACAAAGGTGGCCTAATGTTTCTCCTTAATATGCCGAACAAGCTAGGCTGCGGAGGAAACCCACCTTTCTGGGTCTTGACTTCAAAAACTTCTGCTTCCTCCCCCGAGGTGAAGTGTTTGAAGTAGGAGCAGTTCTTTGCTGCAGAGGGAGACAGAAAGAGAGAGAGAGAGAAAGACAGGTTGACCCGGACTCGCTTATGGGGCTGCTGGAACACGTAAAGCCGCATCAGACGTGTCAAATCTTCCTCGGTTCAGCAACGAGAGAGAGTAATTCAGCCTCATTAACTCCGAAATGTCTTTCAGATATGTTTCCTCCACTGCAGCAGAACTTCAAAAAGCACGGAACGAAAATGCACGAAGCATCCGTTTAAAGTCAAAGCTCTCCTGCTTGACTAATAAGTTCACCTTGTCGTTGGTCTCTCTGATGATCAGATGCGGATTCAGCGCCGCCCCCAAATCGCCTGGTTCGGCACAGCTTGATTTATTATCAGATAAATCGTGAGGCCCTTCACCGTCCTCCTTGTTTACACCTCAACAGACCCTGCCTACGCTTTAATGATTCCCGGGTGCTATCAGGCGTCTCTGAGGGCAGATGGGGTGAAAGGAAGGGGGTGGAGGGGACATAAAGGCCAAGTGTGCGGCCCTTCTTCCCTCCTCTCGCCGTCCTCTTTCGTTGAGATTAAACCCATAAAGCAGACAGGTGCTCTCTCTCTGTCAGTGTCGGTGCGTGCTCACATTTGTGTGCGACTACCAGGCAACCGAGGAGCTGTTTATTAAGAAAGACTCACTAAAAGGGTAACCTAGCAACAGGCTACTGTAGGTCTTGCCTGGTCCTATCTTGTTACCCATGTGGAGGCATATAAAGGGGTGTGTGTGTGCATACTTGCAAGTGTGTTTGAGGTTGGATGTAAGGGGGTAGCATTGGGGGGGCTTGGACCTGGAAATATATTATTCTCATTAGTCTGGACTCACAGAGGGTCTTCACCACTGGGCAAAGGTAATATTAGCTAATAATGACGGTGTTTAGGTGTAGCTGAAAAAGTGTCGATGAGGATGACTGCGGAAGACAAAAACATCTGATTTATTTCAACAAATCAGGACTAAACCTACCTAATAACTTGTGTTAGGTTTAATATGAAAATTCATGGAACACATCAGATTACAATCGATGTGATAAAGCCGGTAGCAGACAGTCTTATGGGCAGAAGGACAGCAATGGTTCTCAAATTTAGCCGCGTGTGGGCCTGTGTCATGCTTACACCTACATCCTGTGTTGGCTAAAAGCTGCTGGCAGGATGTCAAGCAATTCAAAGTATCGAATATCAGTAACAGCGACAAGGAGAACACAAATGTGAACCTTTTCGCCAGATTTGAGAGGAGATACAGCTTTTTCCCCTGTGTAGTGTATGTAAGTGTTCGCAACTCCTAAAAGTCACAGCACACAGATATGTTAACGTCTAAATTGACACACAAAAAGGGTTGAAAACAAGAGGGCCAAGGATTGTACCCTGATGTGTGCCAAACATTAACCAAGTCAGTGGGGAGAAATCTGGACAGCTCTTATCGTACATGATGTTTCCAAGTGAGCGTAAACCAGGATGAGCGAGCGTGTATGTGGATACGAAAGAGTTAAAAGTCATTCAGTTAGCGGCTAAAGGAGAATCAACATCTGGGTGCATAAAATTGACCTTGAAGTTTAGGTAATTAGATGATTTGGTTCCAGGATGGAGAACGATTATGACGAGGCATCGCCTGTCATTTCTGTTTTTTCTCCGCCCATTAAACTGTCTCTCTCGGCTCGATACAGTCCACGTCTGATGCTGACGTGTTTGGTAAGCTTGTGATCTGATACGCGGTATTCATGACCTTTGTCTTTTTTCTCCATTTTGGTTTAGTCTCTTTTGTAGTCGTGTTAGACATGATGTTTTTTTTTTAGGTAATGGGGTGGTGGTGGTGGGGGGGGGGGGGGGGGGGTAGCTGTTTCTTTTTCTGGCTGTGCAGGATGACCGACTAATTCTGGGTCAATGTGAATCGGATGGCGGGGTGGTGTTATTTGGCTATTCCACCAGGAGTATTGGTAACTGGGCCGCAGCAGCACAGGAGAGTCTTTAAACACTGGTCGTGTATCAGCTTTAGCTTCACATTCAGATCATCATTTGCAATGTAAAAATGACATTTCTAAAAGTACTTTACTGGTTTTTTTTTAAAAAAACTCTGAAAATTCAGTTTTGTTCCCCAGAAGCCGCCATAGCCATACTCATAGTCGGTTTAACTTCAAATTGCCTGAATTAAAGATTAACACCACAGAGTCCGTCAGATGAAGAAAGACACAAGTTTGAGGGAAAATCGCGGCTCAAGCTCATATTATCGACTTGAGAAGTCAGGCATTGTTGCAGCGTAGCAGGAAGATGTTTTTAGATGATTACACCCATCGACTGACCACATGGAATCTCTGAAATATTCCTCGAAATAACTCCCCCCTCCCTGGCTACCTCGCACACACACGTGCCTTCTTATTTCCCAGCCGAGCACTGGGCGCGATCCATAAAGCCTTCGCATGAGTTTTACAGCACTCAAGCTGTCATGCATCATTTGTGGGAAGCTCATTTTCAGAAGCCATTTGGGTTCTCCGCTCCGCTGCTGTTGCAGCTCCTCTCTCAAAAGCAGCGTAATTGTGCCTACGTGAAAAGGTGATGCATGTATGCACCTCTTGACAGCTGGCTCCATCTCTGTTTGGGGGGAAAAATGCAAATGTGTATTGTTAAGTACAATCACTGCTTGCTTGGGCCGACGGTTCATCGAAAACGTGCTCTGCTCACGCACTCATCAACTCTGGGTTTGCTGTTGCTCCAGTAATAAATGCTGCAACACGCCTCAACTAGCTAAAACAATGGACTGACTCCGATCAGGGTTGAATTAAAGGATTCTGAAGTCTTCTCTGTCTGTTTGAAGTAGTGACTAAATCTCTCACTTTTTAAAGAAAACCCCTTCCCCCTTCCCTCACTGGTCTAGTTCTGATGGCTACCAACGTGCGTGTATAACTAAAGTATCGACACTGACACTGGGCCACATGGCGGCTCCTCGTGCCAAATCGCGAGACCAAACGACTTATTTTCATTCGATCACAAAGTGCGATGATGCTAATGTGGTTGCAGGAGTGAAGCCAGAACAGCTGATATTTCTAGTCAAGTGCCCTCCCAGCACATGGTTGCTGGTTTCCAGGTGGTTCCCTTAAATTCACCCCTGTTACTGTCACACCGTGGAGGTGATTTCCTGAACTGTTCATCAATATTGGTCATGTTATCCCGCCCACAACGGTGGCTGGCTCCTTCGCCGAAGCCTCCACAGATTTGTTGTCATCGCCGTTGTCACAGTTTTGTGATGTCCATCTGTCACGGCTCTGTTCTGTCAGCTTTTCTGTCTTTGTATGGCCACCATGGTTCACATCAATCTCTTAAGTTCTCCTCTTAAATTGGAGTGGTCCCCATCACCTGAGGCATCCCGCGCCCTCATCTGCCTACCTGCAAGCTTGTCCACTGTCCCAGCGTCCCAGGTGTGGTTAAACTCGTATGCTGTGGTGTAAAGCCACACTTCATTAAGGCCTGTACAGATCCTGAGGTGCCACAGCTGGAGGATAGAGTCAATGACAGAATCAGATAGAAATTTCCCTATTAGGCTGCGAGGCACGCACACACAGCCGGAGGCCAGTGAGATACTGTTTACCCCGGGGCCAACCAGGGCCTGACAGAGCCTGTCATAAGGAAGCTGTGTTGGAGAAGCAGACTTTTTAATACGAGACAGAAAAGCTCTGACCTCCTTTTGGAGGCCTTTTTATGCCATGTTAGAGAAGAGAGGGGGTTGAACCGGTTCAAAGATGCAGAATATCTATTCAAAGATTGTCTGCTTCAATCAGGGAACAACACTGACCTTGTATTTAATTGCTGCTCTTCTTCAGTTGATTTGTGGCAATTAAAGTGCAATCCAAAAAAGTTTCCGCTTATTTTTTATTTTATTTTTGAAATTGTTTTCTGAGAAATCACCACGACAGTGTTGTTGAGATCAAGAGTGTGACTGGCATACACATTCCCATCAAACCGCACCATTCTCCCTCTAGACAACCTAATCAAAATGTGTGAGCTGCCGTCGACTCACTTTGGTGATTAATATTAGCTAATAACAACATCTTCACGTGGGCTCAGCATCTGTCGACTGAGGATGGGGTGTTTTACCCATAAACCTTGCCCATGGCAAGTCGGACTTAAATCCAGGTCATGCCAAGGCCGTGTCAAACATGCCAAACACAGAAATGTGTATTTGTAGTGAGTACCATCATACTAAAAACACTGGCTACTGTATCAATATTGGATGATCATTTTAAATGTGCTAAAACACAGACTGTACAGTCATCAGTGCTAACTGGTGTAATTTAAACGACAGTCCACCATCTTGGCCACCCACAGGATCAGAGTTGTTTCTGACCTGGATCAGAGTTGTTTCTGACCTGTGGGTGGCCAAGAGGGCTTTTTGGGCAGAAAATCATAATGACATAATGGCACGTGTAATAACAACTTCTGAGGCACAATATGAGTTTTGATATTCTTGATGTATAACGCCGCTCCACATTTCTTTTTTCAGGATTGTACAAACCTTCAAAAAAATCTAACTCGGTCATATGTTCAGAAAATTCTGAGGGAGAATTGGGGTAAATTTTAGTGAGACAGACCAGATTGCTCTTGTTGTCATGTTAACGGTGAAGTGTAGCAGCCATGAGCGTCTTCGACGCTGTTGACTTTCGCCGTTTGACTGAATGAGACTTTCTCTGCCTGAAGCTGGCTGCACAAATGTCTGTATGTGGATTCAAATTGTGTGCACGTGCTGACATATGTGCTGATCCCTGTGTCTGCGAGGAGCATAAACAGACAACAGATGGAGGACAAGGATGAGCAGCAGTGTTTTCCACAGGCCTGCAAAATCTCCAAACTCCGTCCTTGAGATCACTTTTCTTTTCACTCCCCCCCCCCCCCCACACACACCTGTACGCTATTTCTGCATGGCCAAAAAGTTAAAGTTTATTTTTCTGTCTTCCAGTAAGAGAAACCAGAAATGACCTTTCTACCAAACACATGTGGGATGAAAACAGAAACACAAAAAAGGAGTAAGAAGCAGAGGCAACCGTACCTCCAGGTAAGCTGATGGGCCCGCAGCCTTTGCCCTGAGGGTCCTCCTCCACGATGAAGATGCTCTTCTTGCAGAGCCTCCAGAGGCCGAAATGGGCGGCCTCACAGGTGGCGTTGAGTTTCTCCACCCGGGGGCTGAGCACAGCCCAGTGGTCGGTCACGACAGCTGCCAGCATGGCTGACATGCCCACCAGAATCACAACAGACGTGATCTTGACCTTTGTGGCTTGCTCCTCAAACATGTTGATGCCGTGTGTTTATCCGTGTGCGTGGCCTTATGCTGCCGAAGGCCGTCAAGTTTGTCTTCAGCTCCCTGACGTCAGGCGCTCAGAGGTTCCACAGCTTCCCCACACTTCAGACGTCCTCTCCGATCTCCTGCTCGCAGTTCTTTCGCTCTCCGCCTTGTGCCTGCTGGTTGTCGAAAAGGGGCCCAGATAGCAGTGCCCTAGATTCTCCCTCTCTTTCTCTCCCTCCCAGGTTGGCTCGGGCCAGTCAGCGATGAGGTAAAAACAGGATGCGCGTGTGATTTCCCCAATGTTTAACAACAGAAAAACCCTTTCAGAGTTGTTAAATGTCAAAAATCCAGGTTTATCTGACGTCTGTCACAGCTCTTTGTATTCTGCTCCAGCGTCTTCTCAGGGGCGGTGTGCCAGGGGACACCTTGGTGGGGTGGGATAGGGGAATATTTCCTTTAATAGTTGCTGATGAGCAGATCTCTTCAGCCAATCAGCAAATTAATGCTTGCATGAGACACGTGTCCCACCTGATGCCAGCGGCTCATCCAGATTTAGAAAAGGAGATTAAAGAAGATGACGTTCATAATGAATTTATTTCTCATTTTTGGCCTGAACTTTGAGGGCACTTTCTACGCGTTTGTCTCTTTAATGATAAATTGCGATTAGACCCAAGTGTGGTGCACAAATATTGGCCAAGTTTTTACAAAAAGGCCATTAAAAGGCCGATACATCTCAAAGGCACAATCAACCCTATGTCTATGAAATACTTGGGAAAATGGGCTTGCTTTTTATAAACGTGTGCCCTACTTTGGACAGGACTCTGGCCCATTTTCAGCATCCTACAGCTCTGGGTCTTTAATGTATTAACGGCAAGTCTCTATCAGCAAACAATGAAAGCAGAAATGGTAAAATGCTACACAGTAATATTTGTGCATATGTTTGCGTGGAAGTGGTGATGTGTCTACTGCATGTCTTGAATTGTAGCAACAGAGGGAGAGTCTGATGTCTGACACCCTCAGAAAACGAAGGTAATGTGAACCTAAGGGCTTTCTGTAAACACCATCAGTAGCTTAACTGAACCAAGAAATTGATCGTTACAGATAAATCATTTCACCCGCCAGCATAAAAAAATATACAGGGACCCCCACAGTAAAGGTGGAGGAGACGAGAGATGGTTGTGTTCATTACCGTGTCTCACCTGGGTGCGTTTGCAGCAGAACTGCCTTTCCTCCCAGAGGATAAGTCCCCTCGCTGGGGATGGGAGACAGCCAGCGTTCCTCCATCAGCAAGTAATAACAGTCTCTTTTGGCGCTGCCTATCTTGCTGAGTGACCCCTGGACCTGGCTCATTTGCCGGAGGTCCCCTTGTGACTGTGGGGGGGCGGAACACCTCACAGCTGACCCGGCAACCCCCTGGATTGTAGATGTTGATGGATTGATGGTTGACTTCGCCTGGCAAATTATGTATGTGTAGGTATAGTCCGATATACATTATGTGTCTGTTGTAACTTTTTTCAAGGTAGTTTTGATTTTTGCCTAATTGGCTTGAAATTTTTCTTTGTTGTAACTTATTTTTCTGGTATTGTACCTCTGATATCAAATGTTAAGGCAAAACTGAGATCAACATCTATGCTTAGCTAGTGTCTAAATTTTTTTTTTAAATTACAGGATAGAAAAACAACTTTAACTGTGATGGATCGTCTCTAGCTTCCAAAAGGGACCCACCTGCATGCATTTGTTAATGACAGGCAATTTTATTTAAATATATAAAATAAGATTGCCTGAAGGGATTTTAGCAGGGGGGCACATTAGTATTCTCCTCGTAAAGGAGGGGGATTAGTTACCACATAGGTGTTGCTGAAAACATTTGTTCAACCTTTGTAGCAACAGCCATCAATTTGCATGAAACATGCGGTGAGGTGATGTGGGACGGTGGATTGGGAGCTAATGAGCACAGATTAAAAACAGGCGGAATTATATAGGAGTTACAAGGGTTTTACAACAGACATTACTATGAGTTCCCACTACAGCTGGATTAATGGCTCTGATTCATTTTCATGGTTCTATTTCTGTCCTGTTTGTTTCACAGCTGCTGATTATGGCAACTGTGTTGAGGGCAGGACATGCTTTTATTTTGACTTCTGACATCTGATCACTCAGATGGGGGAAAAGGGGGGTTTGGGCTGATTTATCTCTCATATCAGAGAGGTTGACATCTCTTTAGCATTTTGATCTAAAACAGCTGCCATCCGCACGGCACAGCCTGATTTATTTCTGTCAAACAGCAAGCTAGCTCTGAGGCTGCAACGGTTCGTAGCTCATGCTTGGCTGACAGTGAATCAGTCTCGTGAAGTGGCACTCTGGACTCAGGGAAGGTCATCCTGAGCTGAATGAAAGCTGAATGAAGGGTCGTAATCATGTCACAACAAAGCTGCATTGACATGAACACTTTCATTTCCATGTGTGCATTATTCATATCTGGCACAACAACACATTAGCATGGATTTTAATTTTGATGTATCAGTACCGCCTTGATTTGGAAAAAACAAACAAACAAGTAAATAACTAAATTGGTAGTCTGTATTCTGTGATGTTACAAGCTTTAATCCCATACAAATTAACATATGATTATTGTCCTCAGTAGTTAAGTTTCAGCTTGTTAGCCTCCTCATTGTGTCTACAACATTTGTAATTAAACAAAGAAATAAATTAACAAAATAAATGACACAACAACCCTTATTTAGCTTGTTGTTCAGTACATTTCTTATTGTTAAGTGAAAATGAGAAAAAGAAATGATTCATTGATAAATGAAATACTATGTGCTTTGTGAGTAAATGCAGTAAAAATGCTCTATCTAGTCCCACTGGCGAACAGAGGTTTTATAGCATACAACACAACAAAGGCTTCATTTTTGTTTCCCTCAGATTTTTATTGTACACGGTTCATTTGGCCAACATTTTCCCGCTACTACAATTTTTACATTTGAATTGAAACAAGTTGAAAATTGCTAAATTCACACTAAGAAGCTCTTAATCAACATTAGCAAATGGCCTCCTGTCCCTTACAAAACAGAATGTTGATTAACATAACGGCAAAACTGGTGAGTGTTTACCTGAATATAAAATGGGAGAATGGAGCTGATGACTAACGCCACTGTACATGAAGGCATTGTTATTCTGTTCATATCTCTTTTTTTGCCGTTTTTGTTTTTTAATTACTGTATATTTATACAATTTTACATCTTTACTTTACAAACACTTTTGTATTCCCTACAAACTAGAATACGGAGTAAAAGATTAACACTTGGAATGGATCAAACTCATGGCTTCCTTTTACACAAGCTCAGCCTGGTATATAAAGTATCTCTAATGGCATATCACACACACTTAATACAATCAGATAATATTCTGTGCTTGAGTGAAATTGTTATTGACACCGCAAATGAAGCTCAAGCAAATATTCACAGCACTTACTAAATACAATTAAGCTGTTCTGATCCTTTATGTGTTTTATCCATGCTTGTCATTGGTCTATTTCCCAGCACAGTCACAACATGGGAAGAGGACCTCTATGAGTTCAGACTGCCACAAGAGCATGGTATTACCTGAGACTGAAAAAAGAGGGGGAACGGATGAAAGTGCAGAACGATGGCACACAACCAAATCCTATTTTTGAATTTAGATGTCAAAAATTACCTTTTTGCCAAATTAGAACTTATCTTTGGTCCCTAAAAAAATTTGAGGTCCTGATAAGCTTCCTGTTTTGACAAGGTCCCCAACAGGTATCAAAAACATGTATAAAACACACACGCTCACACACAACCTGGTTAATAGAAGCAAATCCTTTAGAATTGTGGCAACAGACAGCTCCTGCTGCATCTATCTGGGTTTTGAAAAATGGCCAGATGGACTCAGAGGGAGTTTGACAGACAGACAAATATTCTCCAACTGACTCTGATCTTTATCTGCTAACCGTTCTGAACTCTATGGCTTTGTTTGGGGCTAAAGAGAGCCCTGACCTGTTCCAATTTCACAGCTGTGAAGTTTGTGTGGCACTCACACAATGTTACCGTCAATTTGAACGACGTGATGGAACTGATGTGGGGGTCATATAAAGGTCGACAAAGAAGCCATCAAAACCAATGATGAAATGGACATTTTGTTCTATGGAAGGAAAAGCTCAAGAAAGAGGGCTCGGGGGAAATTTGTGTCGTCAAATCAAGCAATCTGCGAAAGATTCAAGTCATATAAAAGACACTGACTGCTGCTATTTTTAAAGGCCACGCATTTTCCCAAACAGTCCCGATAATGACTTTTATATCTATGACAAGATTATAAGGCAAGACCAAACTGGCTAAGGAGAACAATACAAACGTTTAAGAAGAAATCACGTTTTATCTCGAAAAATCCCATTTTATCGCGATTGCACACAAAAATGGAACACTTTCAAGTTAAAGAGTACATTTAGTTTAGCACCATGTTAAATACTTTACAGGTAGAACACTTCGGAAATGGCACAATTGTTTGCTTTAGTCTGTTTTGTTTTTTTTCGTGATCAGCACACAAATAAGAGGTCGAGCCACACGTTGCGAAGCGTTTCAACAGCTGAGAGATACCACTACTTTTGCATTGGCTACAGCACAAAGAATATAACTTTACTCCGCTTATATGATGTCAAAATGCAGTTAATGATTGGTTCATTGGCTCCTTTTGGCCAACACTACTTCTTCTCTGCTCTTGGGTATTTTCTTCACAAAACTGTGGCCGGCCATTGCTGCCATTCAGTTGGCGCCTGATCCTAAAGCTAGAATCTGCTCTTTAAAAAACTGCTCACACCGGTGTGGTCCTGCGATTCACTCCATCCTTCAGATCATTGGGGAAACAATTGTGGACCTGGAGGAATTCGGCAGCTGCCTCGTGTTCGGGACTGTAGGTATTGTCCGTCACACTGTCCCTCGCCAGGGCGTACATGGATAACTCATCGAGGGCTCCGCTGGAAGATTGGGCCCCCTTCAGCCCAACTACTGGCGAGTTTTCACGCGACGCTTCTGTAGAATGGGAGCTGGCGTTTGACGTCCGTCTGCGGTAGCGGAAACTGGGTATCCGCGAGTACGGAGAGGACGAGGAGAGCGAACGGATGAACTCGCGCCGCGCCTTCCAGCGGACTTCCTTGTTTCTCTCAATGTATATGTTGATGGCGAGGACGGCCACCGTCTCAGCCACAATGAAGGAGAGGGCGCCAAAGTAGAAAGACCAGCCGTAGGAGTAGGTGTACTTTCTGTCGTCGTCGCGTTTGTCGCTGGGGTCTCCTGCGTTGCTGGAGATGTAAACAATGATGCCAATGATGTTGCTCAGACCTAATGAAATGGAAAGGAAGAAAAGGATGAAGAGGCAGAGAAGAAGACTCCATTGACTGATCAATCACAGCTGCAGTGATGAAACCTAAAAAACTCCCACTATGTAAGGGTATTCATCCACCACTGATTACAGGACCCTCATCAGCACCCTCACCACTTGAGGAATGTGGTGAATAAAAGTCTTGACCTTCTCTTCTTCTCCTATGATTGCACCATTGATGAAACACAATATGTGACCACAGGAGCCGTGTCTTGCTTCCTCAGTCATTACTAAACTCCAGCTCTTACGTGATTGCTCACCTGCAGCGACAAAGAGGATGCCGGCACTGAGGAGGACGTTGTTGGTCTTGTTCTTAACTCGGCCCACCCCGACGCAGAGCCCGCCCAGCATCAACAGGCAGGTGCTGAGGATGGGGAACACGCTGGAGGCGCGGACTATACCTACACATACATAATTGACAGCTCAGAACTCCTGAAGAAAATGGATTTTGTTCTAAAGGAGATTAATCACTGGCACATCAAGGGTCAAACTAATTCAGGCTGATTTTTTTCTGCACACTCCACATCACCCCGCTGAGCCCATTTTAGCTCTCCATCTCTTCTCCCACCCATTTTGGAAAGCTCCATTATCTTCTATGTTTTTCCTGCCATGTTGTGACAAAGTTATGCCAATCAGCTGCTGTATGTAGCAGGAGTCTCCACCATTCCCCTCCACTGTAATGAATCATTGTCCCATTTTATCAAGGAGAGATGAGACTATTAAACTCTGAAGTTGAAAGAACCCTCCTGACTAATGGACTGAACTTGAAATGGGTCCAGCACAATGAGTCTTTTTTGTTCCGTATTGACTGTTTCACAACTGAATATCCTACACAAGAGGAATGTTCTTCATTTATATTTTATACATCCTCTAGAAGGATTGCGCTCATTTTAGTGCGAATGCAAGAAAAATGTTACAATTGACAAAGATGGACCAGTAAACCGTGAAGCGGTTGCGTAATGTCCGTGCACTCGTGAGTGAGCTTGTCTTTTGTAGCTTTGAGTTGATCGATCGAATCATTTCAAATTGGAGAATCAGTTCTGTCTTTTTTATCCATGACCATTTAGGTAACAAGTAATAGTGTTGGAACAAAGGTGCAGATATGACGGGCAATCAACCAAAAAAGGCTGTCAAATGAATTAAAATACCATGACATCACACGAAGAAAAAACACTTGTTTCCTCTGTTCAAGAACATTTAGCAGCACCCATTTACAGGCACCTGCAGTTGTAAATTAACACAAAAGTCTTTGAAGATTATATTGAATCTTTGACATTTTTTAAAATGTGATAAGTGTAAAACATTGTTTCTGTAAATGATTGGACATGAGGAATGATAATTCCTCCGTTTCCCCATATGGCAGTACAAGGTCTGCCATCACAGCGAATTTAACAAGTAAGATGAAGGTCAGCACTCACGGAGCAGGTACTCAGAGCTGTCCGTGTCGTAGTCGTTGTCGTCGGGAAAATGGTTGATTCTGTAGCAGCTGCCTTGATTGATGCCTGCAAGAAAAGAAAAGAAAGAACAGGTTGGATTTTTAGCTGTTGCTCTTCCAAATGTGATTTGTTTGACTTTATTCCCATGAGTGCAACAGTCATTTTATAGAGTCTAATAGTCTAACAGGAAATAGCAAATAGTCGATGAACTGTCCCGTATAACAACCACACAGCCTTAAATGAGTCTGTGGCACACGTGTATCTCCGACTTAAAATCTCCTATAGGTGAGAGTAAAAAACTGGAAGAGCTGAACACATCATGTATTTCACTATTATATGTGAATCCTCACAAAAGAAAAGTATAAGTGGTTGAATAATACAGCCAATGTCAACAGGTTTCGTTGAATAGAGTAAACTAAAGGTATGAGTCACATATTTGCTCTGAAATAACAGACCACCTCACCCCAACATGCAATTCTGGTAAACGTATCACAAATGATGAGAATAATAACAAGCCGCAGTAATTTCTGCTTCAGGCACAGCTCACTGCACACATTTTGGGAGGAGGGAGCGCTGCGTATCCTACACAACGCTAGGATTAAGATTGCATTGCCCAGGGGGATTCCAGGGGTTTTGGTGCGTGTCAGGTGAGCGGCTGAGTGGTGGGAGGAACAAGTGGCCTTCTTGAGCGAGCGAGCAAGCACATGTGCACTGTTTTAAATATCGAGGTAAGCAAGATCATGAGCGAAGGAGAGAGGGAGAGAGAGTAGCTGTAATTGAGCTGGGGTCGGGGTGGTATCAATGGGTGCACCCAATGTCATAGTGGTAATGCCTGCTGCTCCTTGGTTTTTTGGTTTGGGCTGTAAAAAAAACCCTCAACGCTTTAGGTACACTACAAAACAACCCCCACAGAGTTAAATGCTGCCTGTGCAGAGGCTGCAGCTGCACTTTGTAGCAAGAGTAAATTTATGCTTTGCATCAGCCTGCACACAACAAGAGGGGATTTGAAGGAGCTGACTGGGTGAATGTTTGTACAACAGGAACATTAGGTTTGTGCTGGCTAATTCTGCAATCGTGATTTTGAAACTGGCCATCTCTAATGGGCAGAGAGTTTATCAAAGCTTTCCGTTGCTTTTCTACGGGCAGCTGACTCGTTATCATGCTGCTCTACAGTATCAGATACTGTAATGGCCAATCATTTGGTTTCAAGACTCTTATCACCCCAAAGGACAGACACAACAGAGAGTCACTATCCAGTGGGATGTGGGGGGGGGGGGAAATGCTCCAACAGCTTTTCCATCTTCTGTAAGCAAAAACCACAGACAATTGTAATGATGTCATCCACGACAGACAGAGGGTCTCACGAGTATGACCTTGTAATAACCGACCCAGACAAACACCGAGGTGTCGGCAGCCATCACTGTCCAAGTCCACGGCTCATTTACATTAACTAGGTCTCCTGCTTAATAAGGGACATCAAATTAATTAGTATAAAATCAGATGATGCAAATGGAGCACTCATTCCTATCTCTGGGAAAAAAAATCTGTGAAAGAGTTTAAACCATTTGAATATAAATTTACACACCTTTGCTGCCCTTTAATTTGCAGAATGAACACTAGATCGTTTCAGCATTAATGCACGTGTGAACATAATGTGTGTGTATGTCTGTGTGCACGTGTGTCCTTGTACTTGCTACATATCGAGTACCATAATACTCATTCTACTAAACAGTGAGGGCATTTTTGCAACGTGGGGCCATTTTGGCTGGTCCCCACAACTTGAAAATGAATGATTGAAGGTTAAAGCCTGGTTTTAAGTTACTGGTTATAATTTTTTGGTTAGGGTTAGGGGGATAGTTGGAATGTTTAGAGTTAGGGAAAAAGACTCTGTAAGATATTATGGCTATGAATCATGTCTGTACCCCACAAAGACAGAAATATGACGGTGTGCGTGCGCGTGTGTGTGTGTTTGTGTGTGTGTGATGGATCCTACCTGTGATGAAAGTCTGTATACAGACTAGGGAGGGGGGAGCAGCGATAAACCAGGAGATGAAGGGAAGAGGAAATGAAACAACAAAAGCACAGCAACAGAGGGATGATGAGGATGGATATCACAGATAGGCGGCCACATTCAAATTAAAGAAACCACAGAAGACACCAATGTTGACCCTGCAGTAAAGAACATATAATATAGAAACCGAGTCTTGGATTTCGAGGGGGCTCGAGTGTGTACGTTGCGGCGGATCTAGCATTGATTCGATGCCCTTGACAGATACTGCCGGAGATAACAGACTCTCAGGGCCTCAGCGGAGCTGCAGAGCCCCATGCTGAGCATCTCCTCCTCTTCTCTATAGCAACCTCAGTAAGTCTTTAATAAGCTCATTTCCATAAACAATCTCTGAGGATGCTTTTGACGTCCACATTGACACCTGCTGAATAAGTGACGGCGCCTCCATGGAGAAACACACACACACACACACACACAAGACGCACTACCCTTCACGCATCTGTCCCTACTTTACAGCCCGTGTGTGCGAACACGTGTAGGTACAAATGTACAAACTGAGCAGCTGTCACAGCTGTGGCGCCGGTAGCAACAGGATGATGCACGCTGCCATTACTTTGAAGCAACGCCGCCGCGGCCAATGGGGGAGCGACCCCGGAGGAATACGCCAATAGCACCGTCGGATTGAGTCGTCACTCTCCGGAGGTGAGGTGCATCATGACAACGAGCTCCGCGGTTTCCCCACTTTCACACATCGGCGGCTCTGCCATTGATGGATAATTAGACCAATCAGAAGTGGCGTTAATACTGGAAGCCTACGGCAGGAAATATATTTTTAGTGGAGACGTCCAAAAAAACAATAACACAGATGAGAACCAGCGCTCTGCTGCAGGCACGGACCTGGATGGGGGGGGGTGCACACAGAGGTGTACATCAGGTGGGATGATTAGGCTTTATGAAGCTGTAAACACATGAAGCAGCGCTAGTGAGGCTCTGCATCCAACGCATGCAGGCACGCGCACACTCACACAGGCATTTATTAACGAGGTAAGCAGGGAAGAGTCGGGCGCGGAGCACAGAGGCATGTGGGTAATCAAACAAACCCCCTCCGATTTGTCTTTCCACGGGCCAAGTGAGGATGAAGGAAAAGCAATTTGGCGCCAACATGAGTGATTTGGTCTTGATATGACTGGCAGTTGGTTAATTAAATTGTCACCAGGCAGGCGGTTTTCCTCAAACCTGGCTCTGCCCGGGGAGTACGGGGAACACGTATCCTCTTTGTTGGGAGAAAAATGAGATTTGTTGGATCTTTGAAGGCTGTTAAAGAATGCGACTTTAAAAAATGTACAGTACCAAAAATGATTTGTCAGGGAAATGGTTTTATTTATGTTTGATCTATGGAATCCCTTTTGTACATTTTTTCCCCCTGGAAATTTTGCCTCAACTGTCAAAACTGAAAAGATGTCTGGTGCAGTCGTAGGTGTTTTTAATGGCATGAAAAGGAACAAACCATCCTGAATATGAGCTAAATCCTGGCTGAATGTTTTGTTAGCTATCAGCTAATTAGCCAACATTACAAAAGCAAAGAGGCCAAGTCCAGCCACCATTTTTGTGCCATGCTAAACTAGCTTACTGGAATAAAGAAAAGTGACTCCTAAAATGTAGACCTAAAGGCAAATGTTTTCCAAATAACTGTAAAAGGTGTTGGAAGCATTCGTTCACATGCAGCAATGGAGTTAATCCAATAAACAGGAAGCACGTCGGACGTGAGGAGAAGGACTGAGTAGCTCAGGAGGATGCAAGGGCCCGCTGGCTAATTACTGCCCCCACAGTTTCGCATTGGACGTGGTTTAATTACCAGCTTGTAAAACTTTGCGGAAACCGAGAAGTGACCCCGCCACCTCCTTCCTCCTCACAAATTCTGCCGCCATCCCCTGAAGAACAGCAGCCTCCTCTGGCCGGGACGCCGACTGTAAATATGGATCAGCCAATTGGATTAGTCATTAGGTCATTCCTCTCTGTCAGGGATGGTTTTGTTTACTCCAGGCAGCATGTACCGTTAAGGCGGAATAAAAAAGCCTCTGATGCGTTCCCGATTCTGATGCAAATCAGTTGCACCCGGCGAAGGCCTGCGAGCTTTTGAGTGGGAAAGACACATAAACGAGAGACGAACACGAAATCAGAGAAACTCCAGCAAACGAGGGCTGGAGTTAAAGTGGCCTTGCTTGTCGTGGGAGGGCCGCCGCGATACTTGTTACAACGAAGGGTTGTCGCTGCAATCTGTTCAGCAAAACACGGTGATGCCCCCCAACCCAACGCCACCCAGCCCAACCACCCCCCCACCCTCCGTGATACACCCAATCCTCACCGTCAATAAACCAGAGTGCTGTACAGCCGGAGGGGTGTGCGTGCGTGTGTGTGTGTGTATGTGTGTGTGTGTCTGTGTGTGTGTGAGAGAGAGAGAGAAGGGGTGGGGTGTTGGGGTTTCATCTTCCCTTCTTGTCTTCTCCCCTGTACTTAGGAGTCTCCATGACAACAGCCACTGTCCAGCATCTCGTAGTTTTCAGCAGAGGCACGGAAGTGAAAATGTTTGCTCGGCAGAGGATGATATCATAGGTTGTTTTTGTATTTCGCCCTTTAAGAACAAAGGATGAACACATCCCGCTGTGCTCAGTTGATCGTTGCCGCTGATCAACCTCTATTGAAATTCCCCCTCATTTCCTTTAAACATGGTGGGGAAAATCAAGCCCGGTGGCACCATTTTAAATTTTCTTTTCATTTTTTTTGGCTTCTCAGAGGACAGGTTGAAGCCTCTGCACCTCAAAGAGGTGACAGCCGAGCGTCAAAATAAGCAGCCTTATCACACCAGGATGGTGTCGATCATCACAGCAAAAACACGGGGACGGCTTAACCTCGACGGGGAACTGGGAGAACATCTCTCAGACGCTCTGGTAGACGTGGCGAGAAAAGAACTCAGACTTTTGGTGTGACATTTAGGAGGTGACACACTTTTCTGATCTCTTTTTCCTGCAACTCAATGTGCTGTCTTCCTCCTACAGGGAGACGAGGGCTGCTTAAACATGAGTTCTGATCCCGTTTTATTTTTAAAGAAACAGAATGTGGGAAAATCTTCTAAATCTAGCAGACTGCCACAGTCAAATAACTGATGGGATTTTGTAAATATTCATTAAAATCAACTTTGCAGAAGCTTCAACTCGATTTCCAAAACATCTGTGTTTAATGCCAGAGGTTCATTCATTCACTCATAGGGAGGCAAAGGGGAGGCCAGAGGGGGAAAGTGAGTGAGTGAATGAGCTTCTGTCTAACCTCTGAAAGTAAGACGTCACTGCAGCGCACCTCCTTTTCAACCAGGAAGATATGATTTTTAAAAAGGAAAGGTTAAAAACATTACAACAGGCTGAAAAGGTGAAACTGGCGTATTTTCACCCTCAGAAAAACTTGTCTTTGCTTTTATCCCGAGCGTGATGAACTAAGAGCCATCTATTTTTATATCTCCGGACATGTTTCCATAGCGATTTCAGTGATGTTGCCAAGCAACAGCATCGGATACAAAGAAGGCATGAATGAAAGTAGACTCGCAGGGCGCACATTTGCTGACAGTGGCCGACTCTGAGTGAATGGACTCCGATTGCCGGCTTGTCTGGGGCGCAGCCGCATCGGCTGGAAAACAAACATGCTGGAAATTAGTTCGGCGTTTCGATCCGCGCCGCAAATTCAGCTGGTAAACTACAATTAAATATGCATCCAGCACAGAAACTTGTCTTATTAATAGTATGGGAGTTTATAGCTCTGTTAACTGCGTTCGAAACGTTCGATGAGCGCATCCTTCGTGCGTCTTTACGCACGAAAAAACTCCAAACGATTCCAAAAAAAAAATGCTGCATGAATAGATGCGAAAACTGTGCGTTCTGTGTTCAACTATAACACATTCTCGTATTTATGCACAGCTCAGTGCTTTTGGGCGGGCTCACCTTCAATACAGCAGATTCTCCAAAGCCCGGAGTGGGTGAGGTCGCCCTTCTTGGTCCTGGGTTGAGTTTGGGTCTCGTCCGTGCTGGCATTGGTGGTATTGCAGATGTACGCCCGCGAATAGAGCCAGTAGTCCGTGCCAATGGCGATAGTCATCAGGCTGAAGGCGGCGAAAGCCCCCACTGTGGCCAACAGCGTTTGAACTCCGCGGTCACACCAAGCCATTGCGCTTCATACTAGTCCACAGTCAGCGGTCCAACACGCACTCACCGGCGCGCGTCAGGGCGCGGATGATTCGCTCATATTTGTCCGGATCCGCCTTTCTCCACCTTTTTCCTGCTCCACCACAAGTCTGTAACCCAGCAGACCGAAGGAGAAGAAGCGGAAACTGTCTGAAGAGGCTCACCTGATGCTTACAAGCAACTGTTTGCTCCGGATGACAGGATGGAGCCGCAGCTGTAAACGCAGGCGCGCACGGGTTCGAGGAGTGTGAGACAACGGGACATGTTGCTGCTGATCATCAGGACTCTTCGGCCATCGTCAACGTGCGAGGTTTTTCCCGTGGCTGAAAATACTTTCCCGTGTTTGTACACAGACACTGCGACTGTCAGAATCTGTTGCCAAAGAAGACCACTGTTGGCGTCAGTGACTCCTAAGTGAGACCCCACCCTCACCAGAGCTAAGCCAATAGACGGGGCGTGCTGTTGAATAAAAACGGGAATTTACATTTTTCACTTGCGTTTAGACCTGTGGAAACACACGTGATACTATTAAAATGTTGCTAATTTATAAGAACAATGACCTCTCCTGCCCACTGATTATGAACCACACTCCCCATCAGGAGGACGATGGGGGTGTGAAACAGATAAGTAATGTGACAGATGTCACAAGGGGCCCCTCCATGCGGTGCACCGACCCCACAAGGCGAATTCCCCACTGAAGCAGCGGAAAAGCAATTAGGAGGAAAGAGCGTGAGTTAATAAAGGCGCACCGTAAATCACCGAGTTTATCAAATTTCCCAAGAGTCTCAAGATAGATGGATAGATAGATAGATAGATAGATAGATAGATAGATAGATAGATAGATAGATAGATAGATAGATAGATAGATAGATAGATAGATAGATAGATAGATAGATAGATAGATAGATAGATAACCTACTGTTATTAACGAGTTGAGTTTTTACTCCATTTCACCTATAGGTGGCGCCTGCTCGATGTATCGAGGCCCATCGAGGTTTTGTCAGTGTCATTAAGCTCAACAAAATCGATTCCATATTGATTCTGTGCAATGTTTTTAAGACCTGATCTTTTCCTAACCCAAAGTCTTTATTAATATCAAACAAAAGAATGAGCGACAAAGACATATATCTGTAAAAAAGGCAAGAAACTAGACAAACATAAATAAAAGAAAATAGATGCATAATATGGAAATAAATAATAAAAAGTCATAATTACAGGGACTAATATTTCAATTAAACAGTAAAGATGTAGTTGAGATGGTTTTGTATACAGGACAAATTAGCACGATACAGTTTAAACTCTCATTTTAACAGCAAATAACACGTGTTGTGCTTGGAAACCTGTATTTGTGACTGTGAGATTAGGCAAAAAGTAAAATCAATAATATACTAATATAAGGTTTCACTGTGATTACTGTAAACATAACAGCCAAATATGGCATCTTGTTACTATAGAATAGTCCATAAAACTGCTAACAAATGAGGGGATGTCTTGTTGAGTTGGAGCGTAAATTCACAAGATTGACAGAAATGTGCGATTCGGGTTTCATATTACAACCACGTTTCACATTAATGTCACAATAATTATTTTTATACTTGGTGAGAAAGTCTGAGACAATAAACCAAAACCAAAAGCCGTCCTGAATATTGTAAAATATCGCCTTCGAATATATTAGGAGTCTAAGAAAGATCAGCTTAAATGATACCAAATGATGAATGTGATGTATACGTGTTCTATTTACTATATTAATAGAATAACAATGTTAATTAGAAATACAAACTCTGAAAGAACTTACAGTAAATGATCAAAGGACAATTGAGCTTTGAATAAAGCCAAATACTCTATATATGTGCGACATGACTGTTACATGGTTACATAACTGTCTGTACAACTGGCGCCAACTAACTTCAACTGGTCAGCAATTCTAAAAATAGAAAACCAAGGTATGATACTGCAAACAAAATACAAAATAAATCTTTATGCCGCCACGTTAAATGCAAGTGTGTGTGTGTGTGTGTGGGGGTCAAGACCATCAAGCAATAGTAATATTAGCCACGTGCTAACATCAGCTAACATTTGGCTCATAACGTGAGAGGTATTTGTGGGAGCTCGGGGTCGTCGTTCTGGCCCCTCAAACACAGTAATGACCTCCGTTTGTTGGATCACTGGGTTAGGTCCAAGCAGCTCCCGTTGCAGCCCAAAACAAAAGGTCTTCTGAAGGGAAATGACTTAAGTGTGAAGCCCTTCTTGAAGACCAGATCCGCCACTTCCTCCCGTCACATTGCCCGGATTAATTTCCTTCCAACATCACCAAAATAATGTAAAGACAGATGTGTTGGTTTTGGCCACAGAAAAATATGTGTTATATTAGGTGAATGTGTTAACAGAGTCTCACACCATCTAGCAGGCCAGACACTATCGAGAGGCCAACATTTAAAAATAAATACTGCAAAACATTGAAAAACACCACAAATGGCCATTTTTACTTTTCAATGCTTTAATCCCCAACTTAAGTCTAACAAGGTGAACTTAACCATGTCCGACTTCTCCACTGACTGGACCCTCCATGTCTACAATGTTTAATGAATTCCAATAACGGCTCTTCTTCAAGCGCCAATCGGACGCCACCTTGGCGACCTTTAGGGTCAGGATAGCAGAACACAGTGACACGACAAAATAACACGACGGTGCAGAGAGACGGGCAGAGTCCAGCAGGCAGAAAGAGGCCACCCTTATCTTAATAAAGGGCCAAAAAAGGCCCCCTCCTTTGTACGACCTGGCGCCGGGGATGTGGTCACGGTTTATGCAGAGGTGGAAACACAGTAGAGCGCCAATGTCCCGGGACAGGAAGTGGGCCTTGGAGTTTATCGGGGCGTCGGCGACAAAACCAGATCATTGCATTAGGAAAATAGCACGTCTACTGATCAGCGAAATACTTGACAGAGTTCTTTTAATGCGTCATGTGCTTTATATCCTCTCTCTGCCGAGGCACATTCGTAAACTTTACTGCAACAATCTTTCAATACTAATTATTAGTCACTAATTAGTGACTCAGATCTTTGCTGTTATCTTATATGATTTTTTTCCCCTTGATATCAAATGTACAGAGAGGAAATCCTACTGCCCACATCTAGGATATTTCATTTATAGGTTTGCATGGGGATAAATAGATACAGTATTAGGAAAAAAGAAGATTGATTTGTTCATTGACATTTGCAGACGATTCACTGTCAATATTAATGTTTTCAATGACAGCCCAGCGCCCGGAGAAGAGCAGAACCTGAGCGGAACCATCTGTCCTTTCGAGCTGAAGCTGTCTGGGTTTCAGCCATGAACCTCCTTCCTCCCATCCAGAACGACCGCATCATCTCTCGGCTCCCCCAGTGTTTTAGGAGAGAGGCTGCGTTGCACAGAAGGGAGAACTTTAACGACAAGGTCAAGACGGCCTGTCAGGAGCAGCCTAGCGGACGCCTGGCTTATAAGATCTCTAAAGTGATCGTGGTGGGCGACCTGGCTGTGGGCAAGACCTGTCTGATTAATAGGTTTTGCAAAGACGTCTTTGATAGAAACTATAATGCAACGTTGGGGGTGGACTTTGAGATAGAGAATTTCCAGGTGCTGGGTGTTCCCTTCACGCTCCAGCTATGGGACACCTCAGGACAAGAGAGGTACAAATGTATCGCTTCCTCGTACTACAGAGGAGCTCAGGTCGTGATCGTCGCCTTTGACGTGAACGATATCGGCTCCTTTTCCCATGTGAGGCAGTGGCTGGAAGAGTCATTGGAGGACAACGACGTAGCAGCTATCCAGCTGTTCCTCGTGGGCACGAAGAAAGACCTGAGCTCTCCCGCTCAGTACTCTCAGATGGAACGAGACGCTCTGAAGCTAGCGCGGGAGATCGGCGCGGAGTACTGGGCCGTGTCGTCGCTGACAGGGGAGAACGTCAACGAGTTTTTCTCTCGGGTCGCCTCACTGGGGTTCGAGAACAGCATCCTGGCCGAGTTGGAGGAAAAAGGGTCGGCCACGCAGATGGGCGAGGTCCCAATAAGCAGCCACTTGCTGTACATCCCATCAAAGAAGGAGAAAAAGTGCAGCTGCTGCCAGTGATGACGACTTTGGTGTCAAAATCAAGACCGCGTCTCCTTTCCGAAAAACTCCTCAGATGTGTAGAACCAGATGCTTCATCGAAGCGACAATCATGGACTTGTGTGAGTTATCTGTGATTTGAGGTGGCCGCAGGGTTACATTTCAGCTTTGTCTTTCATTTGAGGCCCATTCTTTTTCTACAGCGAGGCAGCGATCATCTCCTGTCTGTGTGTTTTATATGATGCATAAAGAGACAAAGAAAGCCCTCTATTGCGTGTCCGACCTTTTTCCATGAAACAAAACAATTAGATTTGCACACACAGACGGCCTCATTTGCATGCGGCTCAGACCGAGCCGACAGATACTGATTACTGTTTCAAAGGAATCTGTTTGCAACCAGGAACGCAGAATGGCACATTTTTACAGCAGCAGGGTCCCCGGCGTCTCACCCAGATGTCATCGGAGCGCTTTTGTCTCCGAGGGCTGCTGCCTGGGGAAGAACAGGAGGCTGACAGGATACACAGGCATGAGCCGTGTCTGGACTGGAGCTGGAGAAAATATGACACATCAAAAGGGGCGAAGCCAACCTCAGGAGAGAACCGACACTTGTGGGATCAGCTTCGGCGTATGTATAATTCTGTGTATAGATACTTCACTCCCTTGTGGCTTTTGCTGGCAAAGTTAGAGGTGAGATAAAACACCGCTTTACAGGCTGGGATCGGAATTCTCAACGCAGACTTAAGAAGCATTGCTGCAGAGAATAATCTGACATCTGAATGCATTTGCATTTCAAAATGACCTCCGAGGAGGAATCTTAAAGTTGTCAACAAGTATGTAGAAAATGCTTGGAAGAGTAGTCAAATAGGTAAAACCAGCACAGACATGACATCAGATTAAGATTTGGCAGATGTCTCACTTTTAAATGGCTTTTTAAATATTTCAAGAGGTATTAAGAAGGAGCCATTATATGTTTACAGGACTGGCCTCAAAGCGCCGTTTAGACTCTGAAAGAGGCAGCAGGTGAAGCCTGGAGATAACTTTGGAAACAACGAGTCTGCCACCTGTTGGGCACAGTGGGGCACTGCAATGTTCCACTGGCTGGTTTGAAGTGGCCCGGGGTTTCACCGGACCTTTCGGAGGCTGTCCCCAGGGGGTCCCAGGAACTAGGCGCTGGAAAATATGCTTATATATGGCGTCAGTAACTTCTGAGTGAGAGCCCTACCCTCACCAAACGTCGGGGGGTGCTATTGGCTTTACATTTGTAACTTGTATTTAGCCACACTCCATCAGGAGGACGGCGGGGGTGTGAAACAGATAAGTAATGTGACAGGGGCCACTCCATGCGGTGCACCGACCCCACAAGGCGAATTCCCCACTGAAGCAGCGGAAAAGCAATTAGGAGGAAAGAGCGTGAGTTAATAAAGGCGCACCGTAAATCACCGAGTTTATCAAATTTCCCAAGAGTCTCGAGATAGATAGATAGATAGATAGATAGATAGATAGATAGATAGATAGATAGATAGATAGATAGATAGATAGATAGATAGATAGATAGATAGATAACCCACTGTTATTAACGAGTTGAGTTTTTACTCAATAAATAAATAAATAAATAAGTGTACGCCTGTGTGACCAGGACGCATGCGCATGCCGGATGCGTCCTGCTCGCTGGGATTCGCCTCCAGTCGATGCGCATGCGGCAAATGCGCGCCGCTGTGCTTGCGCAGCATCCGAAACAAAAGGCCTGCCCCCTTTTCACGAGGGTTTCTGTCTGCCGCCATCGTTACTTTACGTGTAATCACCATTACTAAATCGGATTACGATACTTTGGTCACAAACTGGCACGTCGCTGACACCACAAAAAGCGTCCGAAATGGATGTGGAGCAAAGTGAAAGCGGCAGCGAGCCCAAATCGGCCATGCACACTTGGCGTTACCGACACCATTTTACATACAAGGCAGATCAAGGGAAAAATATCATCGTCCAGTGTAATCTGTGTCTGCCGAGGGTTAATCTGCTGTCCACGTCGAAAACATCGACATCGAACCTAAAGAAGCACTTAGACGTAAGTTTAATGGAGATTTGTCGGTCACGATTGCTCCGGCTGAATGGTTGGAGGAGTTAATCAATAGCGTTAACTGTCGTTGTGATTGGAGACGTTACATTATAACTAAGTACAGATTACCAACTCATGGCGCCTCCAGGATCAGCTTAGCTCTGCAAAAAAACATCCTTTTTGCTGCTTTGGTTGTTTTGATCATAGTTGAAGCCTTGCAGTGTTCCGCAGTCGCTCCTTACAGATGGCACACCTAAAGTTCAGGTTTTTTTATTTTTTTATTTTTTTTTTGTCTTAGAGAACACACTTGGGCTGTGATGCCAGGCCTGATGCCAGGCGAGGGAGGAGGAGGGAAGAGCAAAACGGCGAGGAGAGCAGCCACTGCCAGCTCAAAAAACTCAAAGCAGAGATCATCTCCAAATGCATGACTCAAGCAAAGACTGACGACCTCATTTTCAACTTCATCGTGGAGGACTGTCAGTCGTTTTACGTGCTGGAGCAGCCTGGCTTCAGGAAGCTGATCACGGGCCTGACGGAAGGTTTAAAGGCCATGGACAGGGTGACGCTGTTCACCAAGGTGGACCAGGGCTTTTCTGCGATGCGGGACGAGCTGATGGAGAAGCTCGCCGGCGTCCAGTACGTGTGCACCACGGCCGACATCTGGACGGCCCACGGCAGGAGCTTCTTCGGGATGACGTGCCACTGGATCGACCCAGCATCCCTGGAGAGGAAGTCGGCCGCCTTGGGGTTCGCGCGGCTGCAGGGCCGCATCACGTACGACGCCATCGCGGGGCGGATCCACGAGATCCACGTGGCGCACAACATTGAGAGCAAAGTGCAGACCACCATCACCGACAACGGCAGCCCCTTCGTGAGCGTGTTCAAAGAGTTTGCGCTGGACACTTCGGAGAATGAGGACGACATCGGCGTCTACGAGAACGTGAGCGTCGTCCTGGAGGGCGAGTCGGAGCAGGACGTGCTGCTGTTCCTGCCCACCGTGCAGCGCTGCGCGTCGCACACGCTACAGCTGATCGTCGGCGAGGACTTCTGGCAGGCGGTGTCGCAGGGGCCGATGTGCCAGCTGCACTACAGCGCCATGGCCAAGGTGTGCGCCATATGGAGCAAGTGCCACCATCTCCACGTCGGCCTGGACGCCGCGGAAGAGATCGGGAAGATGGCGCTGGTCGTCCCGGCCATCATTTGCTGGAATGTGGAGTACTGCGCCGTGCAGAAGGTCATGTCCCTCACAGAGCGGGAGCTGACGGAGCTGTGCGCCCGCCTGGAGGTTCCGCGCCTGCAGCCGGAGGAGATGGCCTTCCTGAAGGAGTACGTGACGGTGTTCCACCCGCTCGCCTTCGCTCTGGAACTTTTCCAGGCCGAGCAGAAGTGCTATCTGGGCCTGGTCATCCCGACTCTCCTCAGCCTGAAGAACAAGCTTAGTGAACAGAAGGATTCAGCGAACTATTTAGGAGACGTGATCAACGCCGTCGTGGTGGCCATTGACGTCCGGTTCCAGGAGCTGTTCAGCAGCACGGAGGCGAGGATCGCGACCGCCACAACGCCCCAGTTCCGTCTATGGTGGATGGGCGCCTCTGAAAGGGAGGACATGTGCACCCTTCTGGCCACAGAGGCGTCCCAGATGGACCCAACCAATATGGTGGAGGTGAACACCAGCCGCAGGTTGTCCACCATCGAATCTGAGGACGACTTCTTCAGCTACGGGTCGGTCAAACCAGCCGTGCAGATCCAGCAGCGCGGCGTGATGGAGGAGGTCCGCAAGTACGTGGAAGGCTCGGGGAAGAGTCTAGATTGCCTGCAGGACTTCCCCAGAGTGAAGCAGCTTTTCTTGAAGTACAACACCACCCTGCCATCGGCGGCGCCCGTGCAGCGCCTCTTCAGCCAGAAAGGCAACCTGGTGACCTCCCAGAGGAACTTTCTGACCGACGACTACTTTGAGCGCATCCAGCTGTTGCGGTATAACAGGAACGTGTGCACTTCGGCGACTCAATGAACACATTTCCAGTGGCTCTTGATGCTCTTTCACGAGCTTTTGACCTCAAAATCAAGACCACGTCGCCCTAAAATCATTTTTAAAAAACTCAGATGTGTAGAACCAGATGCTTCATCGAAGCGACAATCATGGACTTGTGTGAGTTCTGTGATTTGAGGTGGCCGCAGGGTTACATTTCAGCTTTGTCTTTCATTTGAGGCCCATTCTTTTTCTACAGCGAGGCAGCGATCATCTCCTGTCTGTGTGTTTTATATGATGCATAAAGAGACAAAGAAAGCCCTCTATTGCGTGTCCGACCTTTTTCCATGAAACAAAACAATTAGATTTGCACACACAGACGGCCTCATTTGCATGCGGCTCAGACCGAGCCGACAGATACTGATTACTGTTTCAAAGGAATCTGTTTGCAACCAGGAACGCAGAATGGCACATTTTTACAGCAGCAGGGTCCCCGGCGTCTCACCCAGATGTCATCGGAGCGCTTTTGTCTCCGAGGGCTGCTGCCTGGGGAAGAACAGGAGGCTGACAGGATACACAGGCATGAGCCGTGTCTGGACTGGAGCTGGAGAAAATATGACACATCAAAAGGGGCGAAGCCAACCTCAGGAGAGAACCGACACTTGTGGGATCAGCTTCGGCGTATGTATAATTCTGTATGTGTAGATACTTCACGCCAAAGGTGAGATAAAAGGCTGGGATTGGAATTCTCAACACACAGAGGTGCAGCGATGCTTTTTCAAGCATCGCTGCAGAGAATAATCTGACACCTGAATGCATTTGCATTTCAACGTATGATGTATGTTTGGAACAGAGGTCAAACCCAGCAGAGATTGTCAAATTATTTAAGAAAATTTAACAGGTGCCTAGCTTCTAAATGTGTTGCAAAATAAGATTTCACGATATATTTGGTGCTAAAGGATGGCATGTTCCATCATCACTGGCTCTGTATAGACAATGGCAGTTGAAGCCTAGAGATAACTTTTGACATGTCTGCCACCTGTTGGCCACAGTGGTGTACTGCAACATTCAACAAACCAGGTCCCAGTTCAAGTTTTAATGATGTCAGAAAATCTGATGGTACAAAGTATTATTCTTGAAAACACCCATAAATATGACCAATACTTCATGAGAGGCACAAAGTGGTTGGAGGGTGAGCTCTGGTTAGTAGTGTGATCCACCGCCCTGTCCATGTCGTCACAGTCCTCGTGCTTCGAGCAAGTCCGTCAGTTCAGAGATTTAGTGAGGAGGGAAGCATTGAGTTCTTCTGGACCTGGCTATTCTAATGCCCCTTTCACACTGAGATAACCCAAAATCACTGCAGCATCTCGGCTGGTTTGAAGTGGCCTAGGTTCTCGCAGGACTTGATCCAGCGCAGGACGTTGGCGGGAGCAGCGGAAGCCGAGCCGCTCCGCATCACGCAGCAGTAACACGCCATGTCGGCCAGGGAGTACTCTGACCCAGCCACCCAGGGACTGCGGGCCAGAGCCGAGTTGAGGGCCCGCAGGACAGCCGACCTCTCCTTGGTGCTGCCCTCTGCCAGCTGGAAGAAAGCCGTGTCCACCCAGCTGTCCACCAACGTGGCAACAGCAGGATCGCTGGGGTACGGCACCAGGAGTTTGTAGAGGAAACGTGCTATGTTGGCCTCACCCTCAATGGGACACATATTCTGGATGCTGAACTTCATCTGTACTTTAGGGACTGAAGAGAGGGAGACGTTAAGGCACGAATACAAACACTTGTCTTTTCATGAGGTTACACAAATGGCTGCACAACTGGTTCACAAGCTGCCTTCAGCACATTGGACACACCTCACACAAGAGAAAAAACAAACAATCCCTCTTGACAACTCTTTTTTTTTGACTGTTTACAATAGCTGCTGACCATATTGTGCTTTCTACTGAGTGAACATGTGCAAAAAAATATATCCCCAATACAAATGCTGCTTTTCTGCCTTACCATTTTTCCAAATGAGGGTAAAGCCCAGTTGGAACATGTGGCGTGCATAGCTGTCAGGATGGCGTGGGCCAAGGCAGGACATGAGCTGTGGAGGGACGCTGGCGACAGAAGAATGGACGTGGACAGAGGAGAGCACCCGGTAGTGCTGACACAGAAGGCCGTGCAGCACAAGCAGGGACAGGGGGGGGTGTGCGGGGTTGGCATTCACTACAATGTCACGGAGGGCGCCCAAGTCCTTGAGAGATAAACGACATAATGAACGATTGCACCATCCAAAAGAGATGGCAATTATTATAAAATGTTCACAAATTAAGGTGTGTACCAAACAGGTTGTGCATGTTCGTCTAGTAGAAGATGGAGAGGCAGGCATTTATGATGATAAAGGAAATTACAGCCCCAGATTCTCACCTTTCCGAGCACCGCGTCCAAGTCTGTGGGACTTTTTAACGCCGCGGAGCTGAAGCTTTGGGACGAGAGGCTGCTGCCAACGGTCAGATCCAGGTCGGCGTCTGGAGTGGTCACTGTTTTGGCCAGGCCGTCTACTGTCGCTTTCAGCTCATAGAGTTTTCTCATAATCTCATCCTGTCGAGCCTCCAGGGCTTTAACTGATGGGTCCACCTCCCCATTCTGAGGAGAGAAGAAATATGGATTTTTAGCAGACAACTCGAGCAGCTCATACACCTTTATGTACAACAATCAACATTATAACAGGATCCCTGTCTCGGAATCCCTAAAACAAATAACTTGCCATATTAACATGTTTCCAAGGGACAACAAGGTCCTGAAATGTCTGTCGCGGTTATGTAGTGGTGAACTACACATTTAATCGGTTCGACAACGTTAAGACAACGTACAAAAACCCAGAGCACACATTTAAAGTGGCGTCATTCAAACACATATACCTCAGAACAGCTGGAATTACAGCATAACTGTTGAGCTTTAAGACGAAGTTTAACTCCAGTTGCCCGTACATTCCATGAATAGTATCACAGCTGTGTTATAGACACAAGACAGTTGCGTCCCTTCTTTGTAGAGTTTATTATCGTTTAATTGTGAATGGAAAAACGGGAGAAATGTTGTTGCATCAGCCAGACGTACTGACAAGCTACGTTAGCAGGCTAGCATGGCTAAAGCAGCAAATCCTAATGCGCAGATGAAGGGCGGTCACCACCAGCGTCTCGGAACCCCTAAAAGTCACATCTTAAACTCCATGTGCCAAAATCGGCATAGAAATGCATTAAAATGTGTCCCTGTCGAGATTCAACCGTGTTCCAGTTACCTGAAGCGCGTGTTCAGCGGTGCAACTGTCCCCATGCTGCGCGTGGATTTGGTAACTGTACATGCAGGTTGGCAAGTCAATCGCAATATGACGGTCAACGATGGGCTTTACCTGGTACATGGGCATGCTGGAGGACACTTAGGGGATTGATTGACAGAAAAAATAACCTTAAAAGCGAAAGCTCGCTGTTCTGGGAGGCCTACGTAACGTTGACTGGCAGCAACAAACGCTCCCTCGCGCTGCAGCCGAAGATCGGCGTGACGCCACATCCGGCAAAAGTAAAAGCTTGTTTTGTGTTTGTGATCGACACGATTATGAATTAATTTGTTCGGCTGATTTTCTGATTTTAAAATTTACGTAAATATGTTTTTGAAATATCCTCAGGGAAATTACGTTACCCCAGTCCTATTTATCAATGACGGTATACCATAAAAAGCAGTGGTGTAATCTATGACCAGTCGTCGGAAGCTCTATACAGGAAGTGAGGAAGGGAAGTTCAGTTCCTTTCATTAAGCTCCTTCTTTTGCCTCATTTCAGAAGTGAATAATGCGTTTAAAAAGTCCTAACGCACAGGCTTATCAGGTAAATTGTCACATCAATTAAAATAGATAACCATCAATTTGCATTATTTTTTAAAGGAAAAATACGTGCTAGTTCTTATTCACGGGTTTCAGAATGTATATTTCGTTTATAATTATAGGTTAGGTCTATCATTATCCGTAGCAGTTTAAATAAAAAAAACAATTGAGAATGAAAGCATTGTTCTAGTTGCATTGTATGTCTATATTAAAGTCAAATATTGTTACTGAAGTAAAATCGCTGTAAAGATATGCCTCAGCAGAATATTTTGATCGGTTCAAGGAACCGGCTCAGTCATAATTACCTAAACGGCTCTTCGGGTGTTGAAACAGTTAAATTGTTGCTTGAATTTATTCTAAAAGCTGCGATTTCTTTTTTTTTTTCCCCCACCATATTTGATATAATCCAATAGTATTATTCTTAGACATGCTACAACGGTGATCTAGTATTCCTTGGGTAAATGTCCTTTCCTGTTAATTTACTTAACTGTTTTTCTTTAGTTTCTTTTCTTTGTTTTAATGCAGTTGGTATTAGAATGACATTTAAAAAATCAATTAATGAACAAATAACAGCTTTTTAATAACAGATCAAAAAAAAAAAAAAAGCAATGACTGCAACACCTACCAGTAAAATCTGGAATGCCACCAGATGCTTCTCACAATATCACTTCACTCTCTAAGAAATTGCAGCATTATTTATTCACACTGGAGCCTCATCCTTTCTGCAGCTACAAGAGATGCAGCAAGAGAGAGATTTAATGAACTGAGTTTGTCAGTCCGACAGCTTGTTAATGCTGAATTATTCACAATTTTCTGAATTCCACTAGAGAAGGGAAACGAGTAGGGGGGGTGTTGCAATGTCAACCTGGCTGGTCCAACTGAGGTAATAGTGAGATCTGATGGCCAGTACAGGACCTGAACAGGAAACTGACACTGTGGCTAGAGCTGAAACCCGAACAACAAGCTGGAGTCCACCAGACAGCAGGTATCATGGATACAGTGATAGGCGTGGCACAGAGCTAGACTGCAGGTGTTGGTGTAGTCTGATACAGTCGTACAGGGTCACTCACAGGGATAAACTGCACGTGAACTGTGAATACTTTACTTATAGGTGCAATGTGTGCGATTGAAATGGTAGCTGTCAGCTGAGACTCACTCACGGGTCAGACATGTAAACATGTAACATATTTGTCCACCTGGTAATGAGATTGAACAATAATTACTCTCTGTGAAACCATCATCTGTCATGAATCCATTACTTTTCACAACATTGTCTGTAATCTCCGGGAGTGATGAAACAGGGTCCACATTTGTGGTTAAACATTCCAAAATATGACACTTTTACCATATTACTACATCCTTATACTTTATATTTTACCATACTTAACACACATATATATTTTTACTATATTTACATACAATTCCCTTGATGGAGAGACAGAGAGAGATAGTGCGAGTGTGTGTGTGTGTGTGTGTGTGTGTGTGTGTGTGTGTGTGTGTGTGTGTGTGTGTGTGTGTGTGTGTGTGTGTGTTCATATTATCTCTGAACACCTTTTATAGCAAATCAAAAACAATATGTGTGGCAGTATCATGAGCTGAGCTGGATGAGGGTAATGTCCCACTAGGGGGCAGCACATATCACTGAAAATCACACTAGGCTAAATGAATATTTTGTATTTTGGTACGTTTGGTTCCTCTCACCTGTGGGCTTTCTGGTTACGTGTGTGTGTTTGAAGCACGACAGCTTATGATAATTAGAAAGTCGAGAAGTTACCAGAAGCACACCATGCAGCTAATTATATAAAGCTTAACTTGTCTGTTTGTCAGTCTGCGGTATGATCGTGGAAAAAAGTAAAATACCCACATGCACTGAAACACAGGAAAACGCGTTTCAAATTTATCAAACTACTCTGTTACTATTTCTTCAGACTATTGGAACAGGCAGACACGTTCTTGGAATTAAATTGTCAAAATGCCACATCTGAAAAATAGAATCATCTGCCGTGTAACCGTCTGCATCGCCCCGCGGCCAGGACTTGGTCTGGGTGTGAGTCAGCATGGGCCCCACCTGTAGCACGGTTTAAGCCGGGTGTGTCCTGCAAACGTGCATTACTGTACATAAAAAGAGACTGACATTTCAAAAGCTGTCAGCCGCCAGATGCGGCAATGCTGGACGTACGACGCGGCGGGAAAGTGGATTTTATGTAAATAAAAGCGGGCGGTGTGCAGCAGAGGCGGGCATTGATAGACACATGGCCCATCATTCATTAATGAGGGGAAGCTACATGCAGACATCATAAGTAGAGGCTCTGGACTAATGCTTGTTGAGGAACAGTGGCGGTGCTGTCATGCCCTGCATTATGGATAGAGTTCCTGCTCTGAGCTCACAAAGCCTATTCAGTCCTCCTAACACGCCAGTTAAATCTTTTACGATGTTCCCCTCTGTTCGGACTATCAGGTAGCAATATCGCCAATACCTCGAAACCTCTAAAAACACCCAGAATGATGTTTCTTTCAAACAATCCGAGTCCGGTGCACAGAGGGCATCCCCTCCAGAACGGTCCAGCCGGCGTCCCCTTGACCTTGATTCTTCGAGGACGGCTTGTTGTCCCTTAAAGACGGTGTGCGCATTAAAGTTTCACACGGGCTTAATCAGTAAGGTGAGCCTGACACTTTCTTGATATGAGTTTTTGGTGACAATGAAGGGAGCTCATCAATTATTGACGTTCTAAGTAGACCAGCAGGCCGTGAGTCCATCCAGAACATCCTATAGCTGCAAGCGTCACGTTGGGCAAACAGTCACACAAAATACACACAAATGTTTTTCACCCTCTTGAAAGGTAAGTCCGGCATCTATTGGGGTCACATTTTTCTGCCACTGTTCTCATATTAACTCAGTAGTTTCTTAGTTTATAACAAATTTGGTTTAACATTTAACTCCTCCCACTTGAGCGTTATAATCCAAGAGTACAACCCTAAAGGGCTGCACAGGGTGCGCTGGTGTTAGGGGTTCAATTCCCAAATTGTTCTATGTGGAGTTTGCATGTTCTCTGTCCACATCAGGCTGGCTGGAGGAATCGTAATAGAACGGTGTCCTGTCCAGGGTGTCACCCATTGACTGCTGGGATAGATGGACAGATGGACAGATGGACGGACGGACGGAAGGACATTGAATTGCTGGTCACATCATCTCAAACTTGTCTCAGAGCGGTACGATCCAGTGGTCAGCATCAACCCGCTGGCTCACGTTTCCTCCCGGAGTCCCACGTGCACCTCCTGACCCTCGGGGTCAGCCCGTGGTGTGTCCCCTAGTTTGTGTTACCCCCTGACTTCCCCAACCTTGCCCGTCCCTCTTCCAGAGCCCCCGCCTCCGCACCCCTGGACATTTAACCCCCTGGGATTGAATCTCATGGCTTCATCATTCAAACTTGTGTTTGTGAATGAAACCAGAAGAAGAAACTGTCTGGTCTGAATCGGCTGTGGGTGCACTGCTGAGTATTGCCTCATGCTAATTCCAGGGTCTGCCCCACCACCCTGAGTGGCAGGTGGTGGCAGTAATAGGCAGCTTCTACCTGTGGTGTTTATGAGATTAAAGCCCCAGAAGGGTGGAGACGCCAAGGGAAGGTGCAGCATTTTGGAGCCTCCAGAGGGTGGGTTACGGGGGAAGTGGTTGTTAATTTTAATCCCGTCAATTGCAGGCGCAGGGGATGAAAATGCTGCGTGTTATTTAAAGTCTCTGGGCTGTGACATGCAAAGTTGTGGATCTCCTGTCTGAGAAAGAGGGTGAGCCCGATGAAAATGCCTCCTCTTTTGCCCTGAGCAGCCGCCCGGTGCACCTGAAATGTTAGCATCCTCGGCTATAGCATTCTGCAGAGTTTGCATGTCCTACTGTCCTGCTGCACACACGCAAGCGCGTACACGCTCACACACACACGCTGTCTAACACAAGCCCTCACGCTTGCGTGTCCTGCTCTGGTTCTTGTGTTTGCATGAATGATCGAGAAAAAAAAGACCATGCCCGTCCGATTTCATATTTGAGTTTTGCAAATGCTTGGGTTTTCGTTCTCTCATTACATGTGTGTGTGTGTGTGTGTGTGTGTGTGTGTGTGTGTGTGTGTGTGTGTGTGTGTTGCCCAGGTTTTAGGTAGGTTTATTTACAAAGCTGAGGTCAGGTGTTACTTGATCCTGCAGTGATGACACTCAGGTGAGCAAGGTCATCTCTCCTGCTTTTTCCTGAGCTACAACTAAACACACACACACACACTTTTCTCACACCTCTGACACTGTAAAATGAGTTGAAGCAGTGTTTTTCTGAGGCCCCTGAAGTCAGAGAAACAGTCAAAGATCACATTACCAGTGGGGAAAAATGGACACAAACTGCTCCATGTTGTGGATTTTATTGTTTTATTTTCTAAGACATTTGGTAAATTGTACAAATGTCTCAGAATTCAGCATTTTGGTCTGTTTAAGACTGAAATGCGGACCAGCAAGAGCTTTTTAAAGTATTTTAAAGGTTTTTCATCGCAACAGATTGGAAAAGAATGAACTAGAACTAGTACAGCTCTGGTGGTGGAATGGTCCAGTTGCTTAGGATGAAACCATGGCCTGGAACTCTGCAGAGACAAGAAACCGCCACGTCACTTTTTCTTTTTATAAAAAAGAACATTTTTCAGGTGTATATGTGGGGTTCATCTGCTCACCATCTGCTCCAATTCGCCCATCGCTGTCGTCGTCGGCGAGGGTCATGAAGCCCTTGGTCTCCTTGTCTGTCAGGACGCGAGCACCAGTACAAAACCTCTGGAGGAAAAATCTAAAAGATGGGTTAAAGTTAGCGTGGCCAAGACCAACGTCCTGTCCATCAGACTCAAACAAACAGCGACAAGATGAAGACTGATCCCTCTTTACATTGCAAACAACAACAAAGAGCTTTGGACAAAGGGATGATGATGGTGATGGTGATGCTGATGATGATGACGAAGACTCACTTGAGCTCTTCTTCCTCAATGTAGCCGCTGCCATCATTGTCCAGGATGGCGAAGACCTTCTTGATATCTTGGGGGCTCTTCTTGGAGAGGCCACACATTTGGAAGAACTTCTTGGGGCAGAAGCTGTCTGGTGCTGCACACATGATGGAGACAACAGGAACTCTAGAGTATTTCTATAAAAAGTTATCAACAGACAATAATAGAAGCTTCTTTGTGGAGATGAGAAGACATTTTAATATCAAGGTTTGCCTGTCGGAGTTTGCTTTAAAAACTTTACATTCTTCCTCGTTGACTGCACAGCTTTAGAGAAAATAATCATTGCCCTTCCGTGAGTGACACAATTTCCACTAGGCTCCCTTTCCAGTCACTGAAAACCTGGAAATATAATCGATTTACACCCAAATAGCAACAACGCAAAGAGATTTACCTTGGCAGGCCTTGATGGCGCTTTCGATGGCGTCGCCGGGGAGGATGGATGACAGAGACATTTTATTTCTGGTGGAGAAACAGTGAGATGTTAAAATGTGCGGGCGGATACATCAGAAAACCAGTTAAGGAAGTGTGAAAGTTACGAGAAAAAAGGCAAATGCTGCAGCTGCATCTCCTCCGAAGCAAAGGATCCCCTTTTACGCACAGGTTGTGCCTGATGTAAAGTAAGTCTGCGCGTCAAAGCGCGCAGGGCAGGTTCCGCAACGCATGTTTCGGGAAAACAAGACGTAAAAAAAGAAAGAAATGCACCTGAATCGGGAGCACTTACCGTGTTAAAGGGAGTTCTCGCCCGGTCTGCGATCCAGCTGAGAGGTAAGGCTCTGTGGTGACTGCTGTCTGTCAAGGCGGATTTATATAGGTCTGAATGCACTGACAATGGGGATCGCTTGAGTTACCTGTCTGTGGATCAAATTCTCACCGCCCGCCCCTGATCCAGTTTCCCGGCTAACTAATTAACCTTTACTATTTATAACGCCCCAGGACCGAAGTCAGCCACCCTGTACATCTGTAACGACCTTGTAAATAGAAAATTAAGTTTAAAAAAAACGTGTTCCCGCCCCACCCCACCCCACCCCGCGCCGCGCTTCTTCCTGTCATCCCCCCACCATCCTCCTCTTCCTCCCCCCGCTCACATCTGAAATTCTACAGAATAAACGAGTCTGAGTCTGCAGCTTCGCTGTACTCTCTCTCCGCTTCCGTGCCCAATGACGCAGGTATCCTCTTACGGCGCGCAGCAAATATGCCAAATCTGCCGTTAAAGTGAATTATGGGGGAGTGAAAAGGGCTTTAAGACCCACCAACGATCTGGTCTTTGGCACCAAATGTCCTCCCTGAGCTTGTTTCTGTCCGGAATTAATCTGAATTCAGATTTTTTTAACCACAAAGACGCGAACGGTCATCAGTGAAACTCAAGGGTGCTCAGTATTGCCACGTACTGACTAAGGGGACAGTGGCGCTGAATCGCCCTGTCAACTGTGCTGATTAAGGGATCGAGGTCACCCAGTGCCGCCAGTGTCCTGTCCTGCCTTGATGGTGATGATGATGCATTATGCGCAGTGTCGCGCACATCACGCCACCTCCACGCAGAGGTAATTCTCACAAAGGTCACTGATTCACATTTGTACTTCCACTTTCCCGAACGCTGGGGTACCGATTCTTTTCATCCTGTCTATACTTCTGACTGTTAGATGCTAATGAATGAGGTATGTCTCATTGCCTGTGCACCGTTCTGGGACATGACAGACACAGAAATCCTTGAAATGTTCAGCGAGTTTTTGATCTGGTGTTAGAAATGAGCGTGAAAGGTCTGATGTTTGATCGTTTGATAGTCCGGTTGTTCTGACCGGAGCTCTGTCTCGTGCAACCTGACACTCGGGGATATCCTCCAAAGGCAGGAGCGCAGCAGCCGCCAAAGTCTAGATGGATGAGTGCGTTTTTGGCGAGCGCTGCGCCATTTTACGCGTCAGTTGTTGACCGAGACGGGCAATTATTAACACTGGCGAGATGTCTCGACTCTTATTTAAATTACGTCATTTTTGATTTCTACAGGTACACATGGGGTTTTTTTGTGGAGAAAACACTCGAACCGGCGTTATGGGCACGAAGTGCGCGCTTCCATCTGCTGTTATCAACTTTTAAACCCAAACCAAGTGCCAGGTAAATTGTGAGGTCTCTCCTTTAAAGCTCCCCACACGATCTTTATTATTAAAGAGAAACCCAATCATCTCAGGAAGAAACGGAGAGGTCACCGGATGTAGGGCAGAGGTGAGGTTTTACCTTCACCCGGTTCATGATGTCATAAGCCTCGGTTATCCTTTACAGACTATAAAGTTACGGCGATCATTTATTCATTTACATTTGTTAATGCTCTTCACTTTACACCCAGTACCTATAGACCCACACCCTCTCCTCAGTTCTGTCGTCTTTTTGGTTCCTACTTTAGACTTAATCTTAAATAATTTACTGCCCTCTAGTGGCCATATTGTGGAACTAAACGACAATCGATTAAGTAATTCGTTCGCATAGAAGTTTATATAATTTCACTTGAAAAAAGGGAAAATTATATTTACTTTAATATGAAGATAATTTAACAAACAAATAAATTACTCACCTAATAAAATATTTTAATTGATATATACATATCTTATTTCTTGTGGTTTTAACGCAGTTCAGTTATTATAGATGTATACATATACTACGATGAAAAATGATTTTATTTAAAGTGAAACTTTCCGTTGATGTCCATGCAAATGATCCAGTGTCAGTAGAAAACCCCACACCGTAGCAAAAGAATCTTTATTCTTTTTTTAACGTTAGTTCCTGGAAAGTGCAGCGTAGATTTTACAGTAAGCAAAATTCATATTTAAGACATGAACACATTCACAATCATCAGTTTGGACAGTGTGTTGCATAGAAGTCTCTTTAGTATAAAAATGATCTATATTCAGATGAAAAGGTGAGGAGGAGGAGGCGGAGTTGTTCCATCAGAGCGGGTGTTGTTGGTCAGTTGCCAGTTTATGCCTTAACCATGTCTGAAAACTCTACAGGAGCACACACACACACAAATGAATAATCAACACAGAGTTCAGCAAAAGAATGAGAGGAAATGAACATCGCGGATACCCTGAGCGCCGATCTTGCCGTCGCCGTCGGTGTCACCGGCCTTCAAGAAAGCGGAGGTCTCGGCGTCGGTCAGCGCGCGGGCACCGGCCTTGAAATTCTGCAGGAAAAGCCTTCAGAAGAAAAAAATATGCACATTAGATACTTTCAGCAGAAGCATGCTGTGGACGCTCCCGTGTTTCTCACTTCAGCTCCTCCTCCTCGATGAACCCGCTCTTGTCCTGGTCGATGATTTCGAAGGCCTTCTTCAGCTCTTCCCCGGACTTACTGGCCAGCCCGCAGGTGGCGAAGAACTTCTTGTATTCGAACGTGCCATCGGCTACAGTCAGCGCGGAACATGGATTTAATAATAATAATAATAATAATAATAATAATAATAATAATAATAATAATAGTAATAATAATAATAATAATAATAATAATAATAATAATGAGTCACCTTTGCACGCTTCCAGGGCTGCAGTGACGTCAGCATCCTTCAGGGTACCTGAGAAAGCCATTTTGATCTACAGAGATAATCAAAAAATGAATTAATTTTATGTGATTGTTTGTTATTTTGTTATTTTTCTAGCGTTTGACTGTCACACACACACACTCATCGCTGCTTACGCTTCAGAATATTGATATTTGAGAGAGAGACAGAGAGAGAGAGAGAGAGAAGATTACATCATTCTAAACTCCAGTAAAAATATATTGAATTTCTCGGTTGCGTAATTCAGTTCCGAAACCCGGCGGAGGTGGAGCTCTGCCGAGTAAATCCATACCATCACGCATCGGACGCTTTTGCGTGTCCAATAATAAACAAACAAGCAACAAAACAAGCGTGGCATGTTAAAACCGTGCTGCCAGGCTCGGTCCTCTCGTCCACTCATCAAACTCACCTTAGGAGCCTTTGCTTTGTTGGGCACGGATGAAACTGACAAGACTCTGGTCGACTGCAGTGATTTGCCCGCTGCTCCCGCTGACCTTTTATAGGTCCGCGCTGCCGGCTGTAGGGTTAAGATAACCGACACCCAGTCGAGGTGGGGTGTGTGTGGAGGGGGCAAAAATCGGGCCAGGCAGCGGTCTATTTTTAGTTTCATACATGAAGACGCTTAAAAGGTGCGTTTGAAGAAGTCTTTAGTATGCCATAAGACTAAGAATAGGTCCGTGCATTACTGGAGGACCAACTGGAGGTACTGGGAGAACATGCAATAGCTGTAGACATGTATGTAAGGGAGAGTTAGATGTGTGCAACATAGATATAAATGTTACTTATATTTACGACCAACTTTTTTAGATGATTTTTTAACCATTAAAGAGACCAGAGTGTGATGTTGATCTGTAGGTGGCAGCACCGTCTGTAGGAACTCTGTAGATTCTGACCTATCGTGACCAGTGGGTCTATGGTGGTGCCACCTGATAGTGCTGGGGCTTTACAGACAGCTGACTTGCAATCCCCCCCCCAAACCATTTGAAACCTGCCCTTTAATACTTCTCGTGTCGATGCATGTGTGAAGAAACCCGACGTTTTCTGAAGAAGCGGATCGCGTTACAGCGCCACACGCGTTCAGAGCCCGGCGCCGCTAAAGATCTCCCTCCCCACTTGCTGAAAGCTTGCTGATGTCAGAGCCACTGTTATTCTGCTATTAGCCCCCCGTTGCCACAACACGTCGCACAATTGACTGAGAAGCAGTTGGTGAAGAAAAGGACTTTGGAAGAAGGCGGCTAATTACGCTATGCATGGCAGCTCGCTTGGCAGCATGTTAGCAAAGCCCCAGGGCCTTCGCCTCTGTGTCTGCAGGCTTATTGCCTGTGTCCAACTGTCCCCCCACCCTCCCCCCCAGCCACGGTTATCAAAACAAGTGCGTGCAGCTCACTTTAATTGCCTCTCAGCGCGCCCTGAATGTTTAATTTCTTGCCAGGTGGCTCTGAAACCCCCCTTCTGTTGCCGACAAGCAAAAGACGACTGAGCTGAGGGAGAAGACTTTACACCAAAAGAGTATTTATTCCTGGTTTTTCACTCTTCCTCAAGCGTGCAGAAAATATTGTGCCATTTGCATGAGGTATCTCTTTTCTTTCAGAACATTTAACACATCTGAAGAAGGCTCACAGTCTTGTATGTGTTCCATGCTGAGAAATAACAGTCCACAGGCAACTCATAAATAAGGTATAAAAAATATTCTTTCAGCTGGTGGTTACTGAATGCAAGGAGTTTGCAGTTCCAGATTTGAGCAGGAGATCTTGGGCAATGGAAGCTTATGCCTTCATGAGGGCGGCAAACTCTGTTGAAGTGGAAGAAAACCACCATTAGTTCCCAAAGATGATGACTAAAGAGACCGGAAAAGCATTCAGAGACAACGTCGGGGCTCACCTTCCACTCCGATCTTGCCGTCGCCGTCGCTGTCACCGGCAGCGAGGAAGGCCTTGGTCTCCTTGTCACTGAGTGCTCTGGCAGAGGCAGAGAAGTTCTGCAGGAACAGCCTGGATGGAGGAATTGAGAGTCAGTTCAAGTAGAAATCTTTACTACTTTAGCTTTTACTACTGTAGCGTGGGGCATACTTCAGCTCCTCCTCCTCAATGAAGCCACTGTTGTCCTGGTCGATGATGGCGAAGGCCTTCTTCAGGTCATCGGGGCTCTTGGCAGCCAGACCGCATTTCTGGAAGAAACTCTTGTAGTTGAAGGAGTCGGCAGCTGGAACACAAACACACGCGCGTTGGCACCGTTAGCTCCATTTGTGCTACTGACAGAGATAAAACTGAGATAAAACATTTAAAATCAGACAAATTTGAGACGTTAAAGATCTCACCTGAGCAGCTGTCCAGAGCCGCTTTCACATCAGCATCATTCAGAATACCAGCAAAGGCCATTTTTAATCCTGAAGAGAAGACTGGAGATTAGCGAACACCATCAACAATCCACTGCATCAGCGGGAGGCAAATTCAGAGAGCGTTGAGTCTGATCACGAGCTGTCCATCTCATGATTTCAATGGCTAGTTTCAGAATAAAACGAGCTCATCATGTGTCATCTATTTGCTGTTTTTCTTTAAGAGAACCGCAGTCAAGTATTGAGCAGGCGAAAGTTCAACTGCACAAGTTGGATTGAACAACCTGAGAGAATGACCTCTGACCCCCACCTTAATAAATGACATTTCCTTAATCATCACAATAAACAACCTTGGAGGTGACTTTGTGCTATAGAGATCCAGCCAAGAGAACATACAACACGTTAACCATCCATCAGCGTCGATCCTCGGAGTTCAACCGGACCCATTTGGATTCCTAGCTCATTGATTCAATCGTCCTCCCGCCCCGGGTGTGTTTTGGCTCATTCCCCACCCCTCCATCTACAGCAATAGTCCTCAGGGATTTCCTCGTCCGGGTTGATTTCCTCCCTGTGTAGCTTGCGTGTCAGTGCGCGGGGCCGTGCGGGCGCTGTGCCCATTGCACTCACCTTTTTGCGCTGCGTTGAGGCGAGTGAAAACCAAGGCGGGTGAATGCGCCAAGCCGCCGTCGCCGCCTCTTATATAGCCTCCAGCAACACCATTTACAGAGCTTTGGGGTCTCAGTATCAGGTACCAAGATGCGCGGGTTCCGAAAAAATGTGTCAAGTTGTCTGGATCTATTTTTAGGCGAACAAACAGGGATGTGGGAGTGCGAGGCGGCCTATAGCGAGACCGGGCGTAACCCGAGCGGACCCGCGCGTCGAGCGACCTGTTCCTCTCAAATGATTTATGGTCAACATTCAGGATGCGGACATCGACATCGTGGCCTTAGGCCGTGGTTTTATCGAAGCGGATGTAGGTGTCAGAACGGTCGCACCTTCAGGGGCAACATAGTTATCGTATCATATATGATGAGAGGGCGCCAGGAGACACCGGATCCGCTCTGGACTGAACTCGGCGACAGATCGGAAACACCCAAGAAAAGGGAGAATAGGACACGTCTGCGCGCCAGATCACCTCATCAATTCTGATTCCATGGTTTAATGGTGGAAATGCACAGGCGACGTTGAACCATACGAGGGACGCGATAGCGCAGTAGACTGTCACCAGAAGCAGTGCTTTTTAGAATTAGAATTAAATTGTAGTAAAACTAGGTTGATCTTGGCTGTATGCAGTCGTTTAATTGCTCGCTTGTTTTAAAACGGTGGATAATTAATGCAGAAAAGAGACAAGCCGCTGGAGAAATCACGTTGTCAATTATCGAAACCAGAAAAACAAACCAACACCTAACGATTAAATCGGTAGATAATTGCACTGTCCTCTGGTTGCAGCTCTTTCTGCATGTTTGATCAGTGCTTTCTCACTTTATTCTGCATTGTTTTTGACTTGGAGTCTTGCCTCAAATGTCGCTACCCTGAATCAAAGTCTTTCACAAACCCAGACAGCGGTCAAATGTCAGTTTAAACACATTTATTAGCATTTGTCTTCCCCTCCAAATGCTTCTTGTGGTTTTCAGTCGCATCAGTGGGCAGAGCAGCAGGTAGGTCAGGAATGGTCTGAGGATTCTGGGTATGGAACAGTCAGGAAAGTCAGGATCTCCTTGGAATTCCATCGTCCCCACTGGGGGAAGCAGCCGTGTGTCCATCTGAGCGAGATCTTTATTTCAGGATGTCGCAGAACTCTGTGGAGGAGCAAGGGGGTGGGGGTGCAGTCAGGATCAGAGAGGGTTTCCTTCAAGCACCATGTGACATTTACGCTGACGTGCGCGATCTTTATTTGTTTTGTGCCTCTGAGACTCCTTCCTGTGGCCCCTCACAGACATTTCAGCACCGAACAGCGGACAGCTCCCGGCTGCAGACCGGTTGCCTCGCATCTGTTGCTACCCTTCTTTTTGCCACGTGCACCCACCTTCCATCCCGATCTTCCCATCTCCGTCTTTATCCAAAACTGCCATCACGGCCTTGGTCTCCGCCACTGTCAGCTCTCTCGCCCCCGGAGAGAAATTCTGAAGGAACCGTCTGATGTGAGAATGGAGAACAGGGATAAGTTCAACCACACAACCAAAGTACACACACTCACACACACACATTGTCCGTACTTGAGCTCCTCCTCCTCGATGTAGCCGCTCTTGTCCTGGTCCAGGACCGTAAACACCTTCTCCCCAACATCCTGGGATGAACCGCTCAGCCCGACTTGTGTAAAGAACGAGTCCAAGTCAAAGGTTCCAGGAGCTGCAGAGTGAGTGAGAGACAGTCAGACTATGTGCGTTACTGGAAAACAGAAAAAAATCTTTCTCTTTTTCTTCCAGCAGTGACATTTACCGATTCCCCCCACAGCACTCTATGGTAAATACCACATAGATTTTGTCACTATGAAAGTTAAAAGCACATCAAACGTTACTTATGGAAACCCAAAGCTTCTGAAATGGTTCTGCTCGTGAATCCTTTCCTTTCCTGGGGGAGTTCTCTTGCATACAGGGCACATAAGTGCTGACATTTAAGATCTGCTGGAGCCGTTTCGGCTGTGTTTGCTTCGTCATGTGGACATAATTACTCGAGATAAATTATTAAGCACTTTGGGATTTGTGGGCATGTAGGCTGTGTGTTGCTGAACGTAAACACGCAGGTATCTGGTGGTACAGGTGCTCCTGCCGGCTGCTGCCTAGTAACCTGCAGGCTCCCCATCGCCACCGTGAGCAACGCGGCTTTCTCCGGTGGGAGGGGGGGGGGCTGTGAATGGAACTTGGGCGCTGCATCTGCGCTTCCTTTACTCGAGCGTGAAATGTAATAACAGAGAGGATCTTGCAGCATCAAAGCAGTTTTAACATTTCAAAGAAAGAATAATCATCAAAGCAGAAAATAAGATGATTGGAATTCCTGGGGAAAGCACAAACCGCTTAGAACTCTTATCTGCAGTTCATACGAGCATGTGTTTAACAGTCGGTAGAGTAGGTGCATATGTGGGTGGACTCACCGTGACAAGCCTGGACCGCAGCATTGATGTTCTCGTCACTCAGCATCTCAGCAAATGCCATGGTCGTCCTGCAGCTGACCGACACATGCAAAGAGGGAACGTGAGTGTTGCAGGTGTTTGCTGCTGTCAGATGGCAGCCTTCATCAGATCAAACACATCTGAGAGCACCGTTCCTCCGTGCGTTAATGCCCCAGGTACTAAACAACTCTCAGCTCTCCCTATCAGCGGCCGGGCTGAGCTGTCAGCAGTCATCTCACATTTGCCCCCGGTTTTGCAGAGAAGCTCAGTACTCACCCCGATCAGCTCTCTGCGATTCAAAGGTCTCTTCCTCTCTTGCTGCTTCCTGATCCAGAGTGCAGGAAGCCACCCGATGTATCTGTCGTTAAAGCCAGTGAGATTTCATTCACGCCTCACCCACCTCTTCATCTTCCTCCTCCTCCTCCTCCTCCTCCATCAGTTCATCGGAGCATATAATTTTCTCACCCACTATGTTTTGCAAACAGATACAAGCTGATAAATAAAATTTAAATAGAGTCCTTACTGTTAAAGTAGCGTAATTACTATGTTAAAGGACATATGACTGCATCCAGAAAAGAGACGTTAATGGAAATAGCAGAGGATGGTTTCGATCCATCGACCTCTGGGTTATGGGCCCAGCACGCTTCCTCTGCGCCACTCTGCTCATGAGAGCTGGAGAAGAACTAAGGTGGAACTCAGGAGACCTTTTAAACATCTGAATTAACATGATTTGGTGTCCAATAATCAAGAGGTTTTTTTTTGTGTTTTTCATGAAAAATTCTACTTGACATTTTTTACTTTGAATTTGAAAAATAAAGCTATAGACGATTGTGGGTTTTGTTAGATTCGAGGATTAGTGATTATCTGGAGACACACATATCAGATAACACAAGAAATACTTTAATTATAACTAGCCCACAACATTGGTACCCATTAAAATGGGGTTAATTTATTTAATGGCATTATTTAATGACAAATGGGCAATTCAGAGAGATAACGGCAAGAGATAAAGACTTGAAGCTGTGAAACAACAAAGAACAATAACAAACATTACGCTCAAGCTAGCAGAGGATGGTTTCGATCCATCGACCTCTGGGTTATGGGCCCAGCACGCTTCCTCTGCGCCACTCTGCTCATGAGAGCTGGAGAAGAACTAAGGTGGAACTCAGGAGACCTTTTAAACATCTGAATTAACATTATTTGGTGTCCAATAATCAAGAGGTTTTTTTTTGTGTTTTTCATGAAAAATTCTACTTGACATTTTTTACTTTGAATTTGAAAAATAAAGCTATAGACGATTGTGGGTTTTGTTAGATTCGAGGATTAGTGATTATCTGGAGACACACATATCAGATAACACAAGAAATACTTTAATTATAACTAGCCCACAACATTGGTACCCATTAAAATGGGGTTAATTTATTTAATGGCATTATTTAATGACAAACGGGCAAATCAGAGAGATAACGGCAAGAGATAAAGACTTGAAGCTGTGAAACAACAAAGAACAATAACAAACATTACGCTCAAGCTAGCAGAGGATGGTTTCGATCCATCGACCTCTGGGTTATGGGCCCAGCACGCTTCCTCTGCGCCACTCTGCTCATGAGAGCTGGAGAAGAACTAAGGTGGAACTCAGGAGACCTTTTAAACATCTGAATTAACATTATTTGGTGTCCAATAATCAAGAGGTTTTTTTTTGTGTTTTTCATGAAAAATTCTACTTGACATTTTTTACTTTGAATTTGAAAAACAAAGCTATAGACGATTGTGGGTTTTGTTAGATTCGAGGATTAGTGATTATCTGGAGACATACATATCAGATAACACAAGAAATACTTTAATTATAACTAGCCCACAACATTGGTACCCATTAAAATGGGGTTAATTTATTTAATGACAAACGGGCAAATCAGAGAGATAACGGCAAGAGATAAAGACTTGAAGCTGTGAAACAACAAAGAACAATAACAAACATTACGCTCAAGCTAGCAGAGGATGGTTTCGATCCATCGACCTCTGGGTTATGGGCCCAGCACGCTTCCTCTGCGCCACTCTGCTCATGAGAGCTGGAGAAGAACTAAGGTGGAACTCAGGAGACCTTTTAAACATCTGAATTAACATTATTTGGTGTCCAATAATCAAGAGGTTTTTTTTTTGTGTTTTTCATGAAAAATTCTACTTGACATTTTTTACTTTGAATTTGAAAAACAAAGCTACAGACGATTGTGGGTTTTGTTAGATTCGAGGATTAGTGATTATCTGGAGACATACATATCAGATAACACAAGAAATACTTTAATTATAACTAGCCCACAACTTTTAAGTGTTCTTTTAATTTAATACTTGACTAGATGAGCATCAGGTAATTCTGACCTATGGTCTATCTAGGTGTTGTCTGGACAGTCTCTCATCATCTATGTCAAAAAATAAAATCATTTATTTCTCTCGTTTATTTATTTATATTGGCTGCCTGTGCTGATGAGGACCGGATGGGTCACGTGCTTGGCCGAGCGATGACGTAGTTTAGGGCCAGTAATTCTTTGCTGTGATTGGCTGGAGAACCTGTCTGTTATCTAACTTTTACGCCCCATTCCGTGATGTGACGTTGAACAGGAACATGGCGCTTCGGTGGAAAGGTGTTTCCTTTCTGTCAGGGCTTATTGATTAACTTGTCTTAGACGTGTTTACCGTAATAGCATTCATAACCATGTACAAAAATGACGGGTGGTCGTGAAGGCTGGTCGCACCGTCCGTTTCTATGGACGCTGTATCGCGATCATTTGTAGCCGTATCCGATTTGGTATGGCGAAATTGTTAGCATCGAAATGCTAACTAACGCTAGCACTGAGGCTAATAGCAAGCCGCTAATGTTAAATAGACTAAAATATGTTTGTGTGTGTAGGTTATATGGACGTTAGATTGACTGTCAGTAGTACAAAGCTTAAATAGGACAAAACCACCCGTTTACTTTTAAGGACGACGATTCCATTTAGCTAACGATTTGTTAGCTAATCTAAGAGGATGAAGAGCCGCCAAGGATATGTTTTGTTGCTGGGTATTGGGATATTTCTTTCGGTATTCTGCCTGTCTACAGGTGCCCCTTTGCCTCAACCTCACAAACCAGGTGAGATATGTGACGGGAATCTGATATATTGTACAATTAGTTCATTGGTTCTGCTCTGTCCACCGGCTTAGCATCTGGTTTAGCATCGTGAAGCTAACAACAACAACCTGCATTTCCTGCTCTCTAGTGAAACTGTGTTATCGCTGCATCTCTCTTTTTCTGCTCCTTGAAACACAGCATATACCTTTACATATTGGTTATGAAAATATGATATTTCTTATGGGATACGAGCCGCACCGGCAACTTTATTTCGACTTGAAACGTTGAAAGGGGACAATTATTAACCAGTCCAGTTTAATTTTGAGTGACACGCAACAGTTCCAAAGCTGCCAGTACCGTTTGTGCACCAAAGTTAATATACAGCCCAAGTGCTTTAAAAACATTTCACTAGGTTTGGTCGAGGTTGACATTTAACCGTTTATGGGACAATACAATAGGTGTTGAACTACCAGCATAGAAAAACTGTTTCTTGTTTTGAAATAGAGCTCAAATAGCACCCTGGTTATAGTGTCCTCCCCTAACAGGTTGAGTTATTATTCTAAAATAGAGGTGGTTTAACTTGTGTATATTTACCACATACTCCCAGGCTTTTTCTTTCCACCCCACATTAAAGTATTGGAAGGGTTCCGCACCTTTTCCCTGAATTTTGCAAAGACTTGAGACAGGTACAATCTAACCTGTGCGCGTGAGCGAGCAATGGATGATTACACAGAGATGTGCTGAGGGTCAGTAATGTAGGATCATAAGACATTCTGAGCTTATCGTAGTCAATGATTAGCAATAGGGGTATTTGCTCAAGTGTCATCCAGTGTAAAGGTAATTTTTCAGTCTGAACAAGGTCTTTATAGTTTTATTGCAGCCCATAAACTTTTCTCTGACCTTTTTGTGTCTTCATCTTACTTGATCTCGATCGTGCTTCATAAGACGTAAGAGTGATTAACAACAGCTTAGAGGAAGTCTTCAGTAAACAACATATTGCACAAATTATACATCAATGAAGGTGGTGATCGAGACCACCTTGAGGGAAGCCTGTCAGATGAGGTTGCAGATCCATTACGTAATAACAGAAGCAGGAAATCATTGACAGGAAGTCATTGTTTCCTGGGACCGCTTCTGTGTGATTGGCTGCCTCAACAAGCATTGACAATGAGTTACTACCCTCTCTGTTATTTTGCTAAATGTTTAGTGGAAAAAACACCTCTGACAGTGTCACTCTTCATCCTGTGTGATAAAATGCTCGTTTCTGTTCTGGTGGGATGTTTTGAGGTGGGATGGATCTGCATAATGGGTCAGCTCCCCCTTTTGGTGAGCTGCTCTTTATATATGCAGCTGAATTCTAAAGGGCCAAGTGAAGCCATCTCACATAGAGCTCGCATGAGCCGTCTCCTGCTTTTGCTGTCTGGATGGGGCTGCAGCTCCTCTGAGTCTGGCGCTGCCTGGAGCCCCCTCCGCTCTGCTGAACAGTCGGGTGTCGGTATTAAAATAACTACCTGACACCACTGCCAGATCTTTCTCAGGCTGAGCAGAACCTTTCAAGTCCAGCTCAGTGTGTTTTTTAAGGCTAACTTGAATTCCCTGTGAAAAAAGGTAACGCAAAGGTGTCTAAGCTGACTGCATAATCGCCCATAACTATCTTAAATTAGAGAAATACTGCCTGAGTTGTGCATTTTCTGGGCTTGTTTCTTTGGTTGTGTCATTTCTGACAGCTTGATTTGGCTGATCGCTTTTTGCATAAGTGCGACAGAAGCAGATAGAATTCAAGGAAAGTCAAGAAAAGATTATTTAGAGTAACGGGAGGGGGGGGTCCTCTACCCTACACTTTTACTTTCTGTCCTGTCTAGGGTGGGAAAAATAATCCTTCTGAATGAGCCTGTGTCACAACTCTTGATTCAAGGTTAATCAAGCCTGACCAGAGTACAACATCCTATCTTTAGCTCTTTGATTCTGACAACCTCAGAATAAAACAGAACACATTTGTAGAATCTGAACATGCAGCACATCATAAATCTTCATCTAGTGGAAAAGAGCATTCAGGGGTAAGTGGCACAGACAGAGCTGCTCCTATTTTAGTTGTAAACGGGCCCACATGTCAGCAGATGAATGTCTAGACTCGGGATGAGAGAAGAGAAACTCCTTGTTGTGTTTGCCACTGACTTGTCAGGGAAGGCAGGTTTGGTCGGGCTCATTTTAAATACACAACATGATACAGGCATCTTTTAAAATTGTTTTCTTGTGACTGACTTTCCCCTGTAGACAAGTTTCTGAAAAATCCTGCCAGTGCTGCCAAGTTAGATTAGTCTGACTTCTCAAACTCTTTGGCCCAGCACACACTTGGGTCTCCCTCACTGAAAGAGCTGGGCCTCAGCAATACCAGCTGCAGGTGGATACCAGACGTTCTGACCAGCAGGACTCGGTCAGAACCAGTTAAGACCTGCTACTTATCCACAGTTGTTCACAACAGTGGTGTACCTCAGGGTTGTGGCCTCAGGCCCTCACTTTATAGTCTATGATGCAATGATAACCCTATTTATTTATTTTTTTATTTATTTTTTTTAGCGTTGCAAAAATTAAAGAACTGATTGCTGATTTTAGGAAATGAGGGCCCACACACCTCCCTCTTTGTATAAATAATGCCACTGCTGGTATTAGGACCTCTTAAAGTTCCTGGGCAGCCACATCGCTGAGTTCCTCTGCATGTTGGTCAGAAAGGCACAGCAGGGACTTGGATTTCTGAGGTGTCTCAAGAACAATGGCTTCAAGGCTTCCTTAAGGCTTCTCATCGGCTTCTACAGCTCTGCTGCTGAAAGCATCCTCACAGGAGGCTTCCATGTCTGGTTAGGCAACATCATGGATGAGGTTCACAAGTTGGGCGGCTACGCCTGTTACCTGTGGCCAGAACAAGGCTCCTGAAGGGCTGGTGTCACCCAGCCATCAGCTACCTCCCGTGGGGCAACCATCTGGGGCATCAAGGCACTCACCAGTCGCCTTGAGGATAGCTTCTATCTACACAACCAGGCTTCTTAACAGTAGTTTCTTGTTTATTGAATGTTGTTTTTTACTATTTTTGTGCTGTTATGATGGGGGTTGAGGAGGTGTATAATAACACGTGACAATAATCTAATCCACTAAACCACTAATGCTGTCAAACTCCTCATGCCAGGCTTCCACCTTTTTGTTTGAGAGTCAGAAATCTACATATTGTTCATCATATTTGGTGTCTGTTTTCCTCGTTTCAGGTGGAGGCACAGGGGACACACTGTCCCTGTCCCTCGGCGTGTCCCTGGTGGTGTCGCTGGCAGCTCTTGTGGCCTTTGTGGTGTTGCTAGTGAACTGTGTGACCTGCTGCAAGGAGCGGGAGATCAACTTTAAGGTGGGAGACCGGGTACAGTACCCAGGCTAGGTGGCATCAGCTTGATTGGTGATGCACCGAGTTGTTCCGTCTTAATTGGATGCAGGAATTTGAGGACCACTTTGACGATGAGATCGACTTCACTCCACCAGCAGAGGACACACCTTCTATGCAGTCCCCAGCTGAGGTGTACACCCTTGCCGTGTCCCCCGTAGCCCTCCCTGGACCGCCACACCTCCAACCTCCTGGCCGCATCACAGGTAGGACACATGCGCTCTCAGAGACACTTGGACAGAGACACTTTGTAATAACAACTGTTAGTGTAGTGACATTGATACCGTGTTTATTTTGCTTTTTGATTGGTTTGACAGAAGGATCCCCCGAGTTTCAGGTCGCACGCCACAACCTGAGCTACATTCAAGAGATTGGCAATGGCTGGTTCGGACAGGTATCGTACATACTCAATATAATTCTCTTCCCCGGACTTTTACAAATTTTCCTTGATGGTCTTCTGGCCGTGTCTTTTCTGTCTGCGTTATAACAGGTTATTTTGAGTGAGCTCTACACAGATTCAGGAGGAACCAGAGCCGTGGTGAAGGAGTTAAAGGCTAATGCAAGCTCCAAGGAGCAAAATGATTTCTTACAGCAGGGTGACCCATACAGGTAAACGTCTCGCATCATTTATGTGTTGTTTGTTTATTTCCAAGTGGCTTCACGGTGTTCTTTTCATTCAGAGTTCTGCAGCACCCCAACATCCTCCAGTGCCTGGGACAGTGTGTCGAGGCCATCCCCATCCTGCTGGTCTTTGAGTACTGTGAAATGGTGAGTGTCCAGCCACCAACATCTGCACTGAACCACGACGGCGCTTCAGAATTTGCAGCGCACTTGTGCTCCCTCTTTCACGGTCGTTCATTAGAACTAGAATGAAATTGTGCCTTCGGGTTGTGTGAACGCTCTTGTGAAATGTTCCTTTGTGAAGAAATGTGGGGAGACTGATGGATAATCTCTTTACCGTGTCAGCCAGTCCTTCACTTAGCAGCATTCATTAAATACGACATTTGAGAATTAGCCCTCAGCCCGACCGTTAAGCTCAAAGATTTAACGGGCCGGTCCCTTTTATTTAAATACTGACCAGCCAGGAGTCACAGCTGACCCAGATTAATCCCAAATTAGCCCTTCACATTTTAGCGTGACCCAGGCTTCATTGTGGCATCTGATTCATTTGCTTCATCGATGTCTGGTGGGTCCTGACTGTAAGGAGCTGCCCCATCTCCTCACCCTCCGCACCCCTCAATCGCATAGCAAGTTAAAGCCCAGGACTTCTCACATTCCCACTTTACCCAGTAAAGCAACAGGCTCCATTTACACTCCTCTGGTGTCAGCTCCAGCAGTTGCTGTTTGTGCATTTTTATGGGTGCCACCTTGTGTGTACTGAGACTGTTGAGTTCATGCTAAAGTAAACAAAAGCTGTTCTTAAATAACCCCATCGGTGTCCGTCAATAAACACCGCCGTCTAAATGATTAGCTTTTCACCAGAACACACTATTCTGTGATGAATGATCACAAAGGTGTGAGTATAGTTCAGTATTTGTGGCTGAGGTAGCTGTTGTTTCTAATTCAGAAATAAAACAAATGCCTTTCTCAGCGCTGTTGAGGAAGCAATAAAACTTGTGTTTGTGTCTGGGTGTGTGTTGAGATCTAAAGATCACAGTTCAACCCATTTTCTGACCTGTTTTCTTTGTGAGAAGCAGTGTCTCTGTTGTGTCTTCATTCCCCTGCACAGCCGCTGGGACGGCTCAGGTCTGGCCGCTGTCCCGGCATTGTGGTCCCTGTTAAAGGGTCTGACAGGAGATTGGAATAAGTCAAGGTGAATGGCTTATCGCGAGTTTGCGTGAGCCATTAGGGACGATAACGTGATGAAGACCACATCCTGCCTGTTGAAAGCGATAATGTGCCAGGACGAGCAACTGATTGATGCATATGCTCGCCATCCCCAGCTGGATGGAGGACTTCAAGTCCTCAAACTTATTGTCCTTCACAATAGATCTGGATAACTTTCAACACATCCCAGTTCCCTCTACATACTTAAAAGTAACAATGTTGGAAAGATCCTCTCAGCATATTGAATTTATATGAAAGCACCGCAGTTTAATGGCAGCTGTTCAGGTGCTGTCAATCATCCTCCACATTTTGAAACATGAAATGCGACACTACAGCTGCAGTGGACAAGACGGGCTCCTTAAGGCAAGCGCGCCGCGATGTCCCCTCTGACAACCTGGTGATTGATGGTGGTTAGGCCTCCCCGTATCACCCGTGCAGGGTAACCCTGACTCAAACAATTTTAGACATCAGAATACATCAAGCAACTGCTGCAAGAACGTCACACACCCTATCGTGAGCGGCAGCTTCCAATGTACAGATCTCAGTCGCCTGCCTTTGGTTTTGGGTGGCTGACTTGGTCATTGATCTTTGTTTATTGCTGTCATTAATACATTAATTCTGGCTGTGTTGTGAAAGGGCTTCTCATATTACCGTCCTGGGATTAATTTACATTTGATTTAATTAGCAACCATATGGTGTGAAGTGTGAGGACACAGGAACCCAAGCGTTTATTATAGATGCAGCAGGACGTCTAGCTCGGAGCCTTCACACTGGCCAAAATCTCAAAATACGGCAGCATTGAAGTGGAGCCTTGCTAAGGAACGCATTATGGGCGTCTGTGTGCAGTGGCAGAAACCTAAACCTCCATTCATTCATGGGTAGGAGGTTATTTTTAAGCTTGTCTCAAAGATGTAAGCACAGATTACGTGATCTTTGTGCAGTGTGGTTACCACAGGAGGACCTTTCTGCTTATAGTTTTCATATTTCCCGGTTCTCCTTGTCGGTATGAGAGCAGGCATAGTTGTTGCGTGTGTCTTTCCATTTGTGAATGTGATGATCTGGTGACCTGGGCGCAGTGTAATCTGACACTTTGACACTGGGATTGGATTTGCTCCTGCACACCCGCATGGAAGAAGTGGCGAGCAAAGATGTCCCTAATCCTGCAATATTTCTCCCTTTTTTTTTTTTTTTAAGTCTGCCACCTAATTTTTGTCTTTTCTATATCTGGATGGACGCAGATTAATTTTTATTCATGTCCATGAATTCCAAACTTAATTCTCTTATACTTACATAACTTTCCCCTGAAGCAGCTGAGCCAGGCATGAGTGTTTTACCTAAAGAGCTTTCTACATTCTTGTTTTTTCCTAAAGGGACAAAAGGTGCAATTGTTCCACATTTCATGTTGTTTCTGTGTGAAGGCTGGTCTGAAGCTCAGGCCCGATCACCTGTTTCACAACCATCACAGATAAAAACAGACAGAGAGGGTGTCATTTACTATACATTTAATATAGCTCTTCCTTGAAGACGCCTTGTTGGAGCTGTGTGTTGGTTGTGTATTTGAGATTTGATTGGTTTATATGTTTCTATTCAGAGATTTAGCTCATTTATACTGACTGAGAAAAAGTAATTAAGGGACTTTATTGACATGTCGATGCAGTTACTGGATGTGATGAGACCTTTTCAACAGGCCCACCTCATAAATTATGTGACTTGTGATTTGTGTACGTGTATTCTTGGCTTTGGCTGTCAAAGGTGGAGCTACATCCAGGGGTCTATATTGACCTCTGTTCCCCTGTAAACTAGGTCATTTTCTTCTGGATTTTGTTCAAATCCAGTGTAAGCAGTATAAAAATAATGCTTAATTTCCTGGTTGAGTTGGTGTTGGTACAGAAATGTAAAGAACTGAAACGCGGGCATCAGTAGCCATGGTGCTCAGTTGCAGGTTACGCAATAAAAACAGTAAATATTGAAAGTAGGAGGGGTCCTGGACAGCTGCCCTGTGGTATGAGTGGTCTGACCTAATGTTCACTGGTAATGAATGACCTGTCAGTTGCCGAAAGCCAAGTTCACATATGCTGTGATTTAATAGGAAAACTCTCAGTGGTAATACAGGGGTCTGCATGCTTGTTTATAAGGTGATTAAGTTAATCATTTCCTCAATGAGACAGTTCCTTCTCTTCCCTCCTCCACCCCTGAACCTGGCCTCTCAGTTATAAATGTTTGAGACACGGCTCAGAGGTCCAGCCACCAGCACGACCCTTATTTGGTCCTCTCAAACATCAGGAGGGAGGAGACGGTAACAGAATCTACTGTCCCCAAGTGGTCGTCTCTGTGTAGCGCAGCCTGTATTTAGAAGCATTGTTAATTATTGCTGCAATAATATGTTCTGTGATTGTTGTTGTTGATAATCTAGTTCTTAGAGATGTGTGTATCTGTGTTTCCAGGGGGATCTTCGGGGTTATCTGACTCAGCAAGACTGGAAGTTTAGAAACGCTGACTCGCTGGAGCTGCAGAGGATGGCGTGTGAGATCGCTGCCGGCGTTGCTCACCTTCACAAACACAACTTCCTGCACAGGTACGGCCTCGGCGCTGCAACTCGGTCAACCTCACAAACACAGATCCATCCACTTCACTATATATAATGCTTGGCCGCACGAGATCGGTAAAATCATAGTGGTGTGCACAATGGACCGCTGATTAACTGGTCTGGCACCAGTTCACCAGGTCAGATCTACCTCTCATAGAGATGAGTCTCTGATTGACTGGTCACTTTCAATTGGAGAGCAAGAAGGGAAATGGACGGAAAATATGTATGTAATGTATGCGTCTATATATAGGTCTAAATAAGCCATACTCTGGTGTCATATGTAAGTTATCCTGAGGTGCACAGCTTTGCTCAGCGTGTAGATACTGCACGAGCAAGGATCAACATATAGATAATGAGTTTTCAGGACATTCTGGAGTTTAGCCAATGTTGTCGTGTGTCATCTGGTAAGAATACAGACGTGGATCAGCGGGTGGCTTTTTGCTTGATTGATTTTGTTTACCTATTCCCTGGAGTACCAGCCCTCTACATCAGGCACGTGTAGAGTAGAAACGCTGAATTTCTTCTTCATTTGAACCTCTTGTGTGCGTTTAGTCATTGGGTATGAGGGACTGCCACAGGGACTGCTGGGAATGTATGGCTGGTGGGCAAGATATGATGCTCAACTCATCAGTTCTATTTTGCATGCTCAGAATAAGCTCAGAGAGTTCCAATTACACAGCTCCCATGCAATGCCTCAGTGTCAGCTGTCCCCTGCCAGAAGGATATGATGATGTTGCATTTTGCGTGTAAAAGGATCGCCCAGGATCGAGCCTTGTTACAACTCAGTGATTCTCCAAGGTTCCCTCCATGTGAGGTCAAATGTGCTTCCATCTTAAACATCGGAAAACTCGGCCTGTGTCCTGTTGTGTCAAACCTCAGCTTTGCACTGAATCTGCGAGAGCAAAGCTCCAAAAGAGAAACCGTGTCACTAATAATGTGTGTTGCCAACATTTTATGATTGTGGGATTAGGCTGTCAGCCCCCTCGCTGCCTTTGTTAGTTTAAAAGTTTTAAATAAATCGACGTCTATCTTCTGGGACGGCGAGGTTTCGGTCCATCTGGTCGCTGGGCCACGCACCGTGCACGCATAACGCTGACAGCAGCGTTTCTCCTACAGGTGGCCGGGAGTTGCTGCGGGACTGAAGGAAACTAAACTCTGCTTCTGTGGTGGTGGTGTGGGGGGTGGGGGGGGCGCTTAATATTTAGAGAGATTCAAAAGTTCTTACACCATGTCCTGGAAACTCCCAAAAAAAGCTCGCAGATCCTCGGTTCCCTTGTCCCAGCGTACCCCGCCACTGTATGCAGGAGTCAGGAATAGCCCCTCTGCCTGCGAGGCTCAAGGCCGGTGGAAGAATTCCCTCCAGTTGCCAGAGTTATTTGTGATGGCTGCCAGAGTCCTTTGCCCTTGATTCTGCTGAGGCCTGTAGGCTTGAGTGCAGCAGTAGGTTTCTTTAGACAACGATGCTCTTCTTAAGCCTGGCTTTACTTTAGCCACACCAACGATACAATATGCTAATGAGGTGTTAATCACAAAGCCGAGCTCTGAGCCATCTATTCACTATCAATCATTTTGGAACTTTGGGAACTGATCCACGGTGCTGTGTTTTCTTCTTGATGCTCCCAGTGATCTGGCTCTGAGGAACTGCTACCTGACCGGAGACCTCACCGTCAAAGTAGGAGATTATGGAATTGGACCTTACAGATACAAAGTAAGCACTTCTTTTAAGTTGTGAATGACCGGTTGAACGTTTGTACCGTATTTCTTCTCATTACCGGCCCGATAACGTCTCTTCAGCTGTGAGGAAAAACCTCCGTCCCAGCTTGTGCGGGTGTTAATTGTACGTTTCCCTGAAGTATTCCGAAGGCCTCCTCCTGGAAACTGGACCCAGCGCGAGTGTCCTAAGGCAGTGGCCTCATCTGGATTCTTTAAATATTGCTGAGCTGTCAGTTTGGACGTCTGAATTTAATACTCCTTAGATAAGGTCACCCCCTAAATCTATTTCTGTAAAGAAAGCCGGAGGCGTAGTCGGGGGCTCATTCAGAACAAAAGATTTGCCATTCAAAGGAAGTTTGTAGACTTGTTGTTCATGAACTGTAAGTAATAAATGCCATCTGTAACCATATGATATTAAATCCAGGAGGATTACATCATCACGGAGGATGACGCATACGCGCCCCTTCGCTGGTTGGCTCCTGAGCTGGTGGGCGAGCGCCATGGGGGTGTGATTACTATGGAGCAGACCAAGGCCAGCAATGTGTGGTAGGTACCAGATAACCATCTTCCAGGCCATTAGCCGTTAATCATCAGGATTGGATGTTATCATGAAGAGACCAGATACTGTAGTAAAGTTTACACCCAAATATGATTAGATATCTGCGGACGTTGTAATGGAAACCAAATATGACTGTAACCGTTGCTGGCCTGGCCTCTTGCTACGTAAACAATTGCCAACACCCGAGTTAGGATCAAAATGATTAACAGCCTTCACGTGGTTGTAAAAAAATGTTTCTGTTTTATGGTTTTGGGTCAAGCGGAGGTCACGGTCAGTCCCTGAATTTAGCCGGCACGAAGCAGCTTTAGCTGCGCTGTGATTTACAGTTGCTGTTGCTTCTGTCTGCAGGGCTTTGGGCGTCACACTGTGGGAGCTTTTTGAGAACGGCGCCCAGCCGTACCCTCATCTGTCTGATCGGGAGGTTCTCAATCACGTTATCAAGGACCAGCAGATCAAGCTGTTTAAACCCCAACTGGAGCTTCCCTATTCTGAACGATGGTAGGTCGGCCAATTGTAAAACACGTCTCTGAGCTCCACGTGGTCCTTGAGCTCCTAGATATCTTCTTGCATGGATAGAAACGTGTGTTTGTAAATGCAGGCACGAGGTTCTGCAGTTCTGCTGGCTGTCTCCGGACGAGCGGGCCACGGCGGAGGAGGTGCACCGTCTCCTCGTCTATCTGCGCATGCAAGGTCAGAAGGACATGGAAGAAGATTTCGAGCAACGCTGGGATGCTCTGAAGCCCAACCCCTCCGGGCGACAAACCACCATCAGCCACACCTCCTTCCCCATCCTGGAGCAGTTTGCCGACGACGCCATGCGGCAGGAGATCGACGAGGTTCTGACGGTCACCGAAACGAGCAAAGGCCTCAGTTTTGAGTACGTGTGGGAGGCGGCCAAGCACGACCACTACGAAGGCGGCCACGGGCGGTCCGGCGCGGACACCACCCTGAACTACCACAGCATGTTCTTTCCCGTCTCTAGCGAAGATATTCAGGCCCATTTCCCTGATCCCCAAGTCAGGACAGCAGGCAGAGATGGCCACAACACTCCCTCTGGAATTCCGGGAATTGTCCAAGTCTTGGATGCCCAGAAGCCGTCTGAAGTCCGTGATTACTACATCCAGCTGGAGGAGCAGGGCGAGAGCATCGTGGAAGATGATGGGAACCGGCGGGACTTTTTATTGGACCAGCAAGACTTTGTTCTACTCCAAGATGTCCGTTTGGATGAGTCCAGCACAGAGGCCGATTTTTTCCACCAAAGCATCGACTCCAAGGATTCCTACTTACCGGACAGCCACATCTGGTCCTCCCTGGAGAACGACAGCCCGTACCGCACCAACATATTCACCGACGGGGGAAGCAAGCAAGAGGCCTCGCCCTCCTGGAGGACCAGCTTCATGGACTTTTCAGAACGCAACGGCGACTCGTTCCGCAATGAAGGAGAAGTGCAGGACGTGGACACGAGGTATAGGGGTTCTTTTTTAGGGGAGGCTTCAGAAGCCCCTCATCTGGTGGACTCTTTGACGTGGAAGGACGAGAACACAGATGTGAAGAGGCTTCTGAACACTGAGAAACTAGCCGAGAACTTCATGTTCCTCAAAAACCAGAACCTGATGAAAGACAGGTCGATGCTCTCCAGCCCGCAGGAGAACTTCCTGTCCCCCGGGGTCGCCCATGAACCAGAAGATGCATTCAAGATGGGTTCCTGGGACAACCTGAACACTTTAGGCAGCTTCACATCCGCAGACGACGACTTGAGACCTTCTGCAAGTAGCACGTCGGCGAGACAGGAAGTGGACTCTCCCGGTGCCAGTTTGGGAGAGTTCCATCCGCCGGCAGTAGAAACCCAAACGCTGGTGCCTTTTATTACCGTGGTGGCAGAAGACGAGGCGAGCATCCAGTTCCCGCTCACACGCAGTTCTTCCTCTGACGACCTGGGTCTAGCGCACCCCTCAGACAGAGGGACAGACTCGGGCTTTGATTCTACCTCGGAGAGGTTCGAGATCGTCATCTGCCAGGACGGCAACACGGATGCATTATCGGAAAGCGCTCCTCCCCATCTGCTGTGTACTGATGCCAAACCTTCTGGCCTTGAAGACAACCTGGGAACCTCAACACACCTTCAGCCCGGCGTGGATAAACCGCCCGAGACGCCGTCCTCGGACGAGGGCCACAGCGAAGAGCTCACCAGCAACATCCTGGTGAGCGACCTGATCGAGGATGCAGACATGGAACTGGAAAACACTCTGTCTGACCACGAAGAATCCTTCATGGAGACCGAGGGGAGATCTTCTCTGTTGGTCTCCGGGCCTTCGTTAGACCAGATCAGTCAGGACAGTTTACTAGAAGACAGCACGTCCACTAACTTGGCCACCGTAGATAACTCCGTGGAGACCCCAGACTCTTTAGACTCCCTGGACATTCATAGACTCGGTGAGCAGGGGGAGGAGACACGTGTGCAGGTCGTCCCTCACAAACTCCATCCTCCGTATAAAATATCAGACAGCGGATATGAGACCGAGAACCTGGAGTCTCCTGAGTGGAACTCCCAGCTGAACGTCAGAGACCTCTCCCCCGTCAAAAATGGCTCCGGCGTTGCCAAAAACGAGGAGCCAGAAGATCCTGCAGCGAACGCAACCGTGGTTCCACCGGAGATCATCATCTCCGAAGCCGAGGGAGCTCTGAGCGCTCCCGGCGAGGAGTCGCGGCCAGAAGGTCCCGCTCGGGCGGAGGAGCCCCTCGTGGGCAGCCATTACAGAGACTCTGCGTACTTTTCGGACAATGAATCAGAGCCCGAGAAGAAACCCGAAGAAAGCACAGCAGGAGGTTCTGGTGAAGTGGGATGGCTGAGGAACTCTGAGGGTGCAGCGAGCGGGGATGCTGGAGGTCCCGGGATGGAGAAACATCTGGATTCCTCACCTTCTGGGACAGAACCTCTGACAGCCGCTGAAGCACAAACAGGATCCGAGCGGCTTGTTGGAGAGAGTCTCTTAGAAGCGGAGTTCTCTGAGAGAGAGTCTGAGACCAGAGACCTTCACGAAGCTCTGAAGGTGGTCACATTAACAAATCCGCCACCGGCACCAGAAGATCTGGACCTGCTTCCTGCTGCCGCCGGTTTAAGGCAGCCGTCAGAACCTGCCGCTCACCCTAAACTCACCAGGACCCACGCCAGCGACGGTCAGAAAAGAAAAGAACCGGACATGGAGGGGCGTTTCCTGGCCAGGCGGGAGGATTCGGGCTTGGGACACGAAGACGGCATGGACGCGGACGAGGAAGACGAGAACAGCGAGGACTCCGAGGACGACGCCCACGCCTACCAGCTTCACAGCTCCAGCTCGGAGAGCGAGGACGAGACCGCTCACGCGGTGCCGATCATCGTCTCCGACGACAGCGGCGCCAAGAACCTGAAGAGCCTGTTGAAACCCACCACGCTGAACATCGACGCCTCAGAGCCGCCTGTCAAGGGCGGCGCCAGGAGAGCCGTGTCTTTCTTCGATGACGTCACCGTCTTCCTGTTCGACCAGGTAAACTCTCTGGAATTTCAAACTCCCAGGACGCTTTGGGTGCCGATATTACTAAAACCTCTACTGGCTGATTTAGGAGACGCCCACCAAGGAGCTTGGCGACCACGCCTACGGCTCGAGGAGTCCCGCTCCAGAGCTCAGCGGCGCGGCGCCCTCGGCCGGCTGCCTGAGCCGCTTCACCAACTCCGAAAGCTCCACAGACGAAGAAGGTAAATACCCCGACTCGCCTGCAGGCGGCCATCTTTCAGAGAGCTGACCCGTCTTTGTCTCCGCAGGCGGCGGCTTCGAGTGGGACGACGACTTCTCCTCCCCCGCGCCCGCGTTCCTGCCCAAGGACAAGGCGTCGGCGGCCCCGCCCTCTTCTGCGGCCGCTCGCTTCTCCTCTCCGCCTCCAGTTGCAGGGCGCGCGCCGGAGCCCAGCTGGGGCAGCTCTTCCAACTACTCCCGCTTTTCCATCTCGCCGGCCAGTATCGCCAGCTTCTCCCTCACGCACCTGACCGACTCCGACATCGAATAAGGAGGCAAGTCGAAACGCGTCTCAGCGTCCCGGACTGTGAAGGTCTGACGTCATAATTCTCTGCTGCTGATCTAAACTCCCCTTTTCCTCTTTTTTTTATCACTTCAGGACGCAGTGGAGGCGGAGAGACGGACTAATGAAGGGACGTTCTTAACACTAATAAACTTATTTCTTGCACTTTTTGGGAAAGAGCTGCTGGAAAAGGACCGACGACGCGGTTTGTGGGACAAACTGTGGACACTTTGCTCAGGCAGAAGTTCAGCGACGCGGGGGTCACCTGATGAGTAAAGGAGACGGAGGCCAGGCTCCGGCCGGGGCGTCCAGCATCACCTCTCCAGCTACATCCGTGTGATTCCAAGTCTGTGCAATCCTACTTTTCTAAACGTCTGCTTCAAACACTAATCAAGCACATTCCAGGTGTTTGACTGCTTCCGTATCACGTGTCAAAGTGTCCCTTTTTAGGACTTTGTCCTCACCCATGTAAAAAAAAAAAGCTAAAATAATGTTGTGACACTGGTACAAGATGACTGCAGTCAAGAAGAAATAAGCTCTGATTTGAGCTTGAAGATGAGAATTTAAGCTTTTCTAATTTAATTTAGGGTCTTCATGTTGTTTGGTTATCAGTGGTTGCCTTTTTATTGACGTGTAATATATATATTTTTGTCCAAATCTCAGATTTGGAGAGAAAATCTGTAGCAGCATCTGTGCATAGGATGATTGAACAATGTCCGACTGGGAAAAAAAAAAAACCACACAAACACTCGACACTGTTCCCTTAAGGAGGAAAGGAGCAGTTACGGTCGCTAGTTTTGTCTTTCGGAGACGTCTCAGTGAGACTGTTGGTGTTTAAATCTACGGGACAAACAAAACAAACGTATATTTTGTGCTCGGTTTGACGCTCTCTGTTTTGTGACGCTGTAAAAAGAACACTGCACTCTTTGATTTACTGCCACTGCTCGGTTCAAAATCACACCCCGGGGGGGGGGGGGGTTGGTTTTTGTTTTTTTTTTTCTTCCCGACGAGCCGTTTGTGAACACGCGCCTCGGTTCCGAACTTTGGTGACGTGCAGGGACGCGAAATCGCGACACTAGAACAAAAGCGCTTTTGTTTGTGGCGTCTGTCTCCTCTGGCAGTTTTAAAGCATTTCATGAACTCAGTCTTCGAGGGGTCACGATGGATTGGACGGCCACGCTGCGTACAAACGGCTCCGTACGGCACCATAAACTACACCTTTGTTAAATACCAGCAGCCCGTGCTTCATTTAAACTTGAACATTATTTAAAAATCCTTTTTTTTTTTTTTACAGTATGCTTAATCTTGCACATTTGAGAAATGTAATTTAATGTTGAACTGGTCTGATGTATGTAAATGTTTATTTCTTTGTTTTTTTTCTGTCTGTAAATGGGAAACGCTGTAATTGAGTTCTGGGTCTGAGGTTTGGTTTTGTAACTTAAATGCTGAGTCGATCAGAGGAACATATCACAGCCGTCGGCGAGGAGAATGAGGCAAGTCACGGAGCAGATGTGAAATCATTCTGTCCTTTAAACTTGTAGATTTTAAAAAACAAACACAAGATTTTTACTTCATATTTATCATGCTTAGTGTAATTGAATGAAATGTTTATAATTACACTGTTTAATATGAAAATAAATGCAAATGAAACATTCGCTGAAGGTTTTAACTCAGGTTTCCCTGTGACGTCACAATGGCGATCAGCGTCAACAGTCGCTGCAGTTACGAGCGAGGACAGCAGGGGGCGCCAGTCAACGCGTTATCAATGAGGCCAATTATAGAAGTGAAGTGATCAGGTCATTGTAATGGTCCAGTCTGATGCTTTCAGAGACGTGAGCATTGCTGGCGTAGGTACCGACGCAGGGCGTCAGACTCCAGGTGAAAGGTCAGAAGTTGCTCTGTTGACTTGTGATTTGATCAAGCGTCAGCAGTTTTGTAGAAATAACATGGAAATCAAGTATTTTTGAGAAGGTTTTATGGGGAAAAAAAAAAATCCCCCCAAACATCTGCAAACAAAACCGGGAGAAGCGGACAGCAAACACAAAGAAAGATAATAAACACAAACACAAACAAAGGGACACCAGGATGAAGACGGCTCCAGGCGGTGGCTGGAGGCCTGAACCTTAAGCCCTTTAACTGCAGGAGAGTGAACGCTGGCTCCACCAGGAGGAGAGGACACATGCACAGCTTATTCTCCCCTTCTATCCGAAGCTGTTCCAGGCCGCCGTCTCCCGACAGGAAGTGTTCCCCTTCCCACCCAGGCCCGACCGAACCACTCCGGACCCTTTAGTCAGACGCGGTTCAGGGCCCCGCCGTGGCCAAGGGGGTGACAGAAGAGTGAGGAGGAGAGGGGTGGGCGTGCCTTACACCCCTCCGGCGTTCCCGTTGACTTGTGCCGGGCGCTGCGGGGGGAGCGGGCTGCGGGGGGACGCAGCAGGAGGGTGGCGGGTGCGGGGAGCCTCGACAGAGTTCCCCCTCACACTGATGTGCTCCCATCCTCCCTGAGGAAGAGACGCACTCGCTCAGGTCGGCGAAGCCAAATGGCGCATTTCTAAAGGCAACACTCACCCCGACCCCGTAGTCCCAGGACTGGCCCCTGGGCTGCATGGGTCCCACCCCCAGCCTGTGGCAGACGGCCCCGGGCGTCTCGGTGGGGAAGCCCGGGATGCTCTCCGCCACCGTCCACACCTGCAGACGACAGCGGCGTCATTACCGGTCCCGCCCCACCTACTTACGCATGCGAGGGTCCTCTGCTCTGACCTGGTCCAGCGGGCCCACGGACACTTTGGTGACGTTGTTGGAGACGAGCTCCCAGGTGGAACCCTGGGGGTAGCTGGGGGTGAGGCCCTGTCGGTACCACAGGTTCCCTGTAGGGACCCAAAATGGCTCCGTGAGCGTTTATGATGCTGGCGTGGAAACGGTTTCGCCGCTGCTCACCGTTTTCATCCACAGCGAAGACAGAAGTCCGGCCCACCGAGAGCTGTCGGAGCATCTGTCGGGGGGGGGGCGGGATGTGGTACCAGCATTCTCCTGTGGGGAGGGGGGGGTAAATAACAGCCTTGAATACAAGTGAACAAAAGTGCAGTGGTGATAAACTAGTCCCAGTTCAGCGTTCCTACCTGCAGGGTTCTGTTGGGAAACGGACCCTCTGTAGAACACCGCTCCGTCCCTGGCGATGGCCCAGACCTGACAGGCTCCACCGATGGAGATGGACTTGAAGGGCTGGTCGGTGCCCACGTGCAGCCAGGAGCTGCCCTGGAAGAGCAGCGCCGGCGGGTCAACACAGTTGGCACGGCCGGGTTTTGACCGAGCGAGAGTGGCGCTGGAGCGCGTGCGTCCTCACCGGAGGGTTCTGGGGACTCACTCCCAGGCGACACAGCACGTCCCCCTTCTCGCTGATGGCCCAGACGGGGACCTGCTCCATCCGGCTCTGGGCCAGGCACGGCATCAGGGAGACGTCGCTCAGGTGGAGGGGCGGCACCTGCTGCCACGGGCCCCCCGGTGTGATCCTGCACTTCCTGCACGCACAAACATGGTCAGTTGCCGTCGGCCCCGTGGCAGAGACGCCTCGGGAAGGCGCGTGTCCAGGTACCTCGTCCATCTTCTACGTCTCACAAAGTCCTTCAAGGTTTTGTGTCCGTGGAAAGTTCTGTTGGAGGAAACGAGGAGCGGTGTTACACTCTGTTACGCCTCTGTTGGCTTTGAGCGGTGGCGGTGACGTACGCGGGGAAGTCTGCGGCGTACTGCCAGCCCTCTTTGTCCGTCCCCCCGGGGACGCCGACGTCCACGGCCCACTCTGACACCTGAAACACAGTGTTGGGGGGAAAACAGGTCAAATATTTGCTGATGAGATTCTAAGAGGTGGTTGAATGGGGGTCAGCGCGCCTACCCAGGACCACTGTGGGGAGGGTGGGGGCGTGTTGCCCTTGGTGCACTCCTTCAGCCCGCTCTCGTCGCTCCACATGGGGCGGTCCGTCGGGAGCCCTCTGGGACAAACCCAAACACAATCCATTAGTGACAGAAGACAAAAAAGACCGCCAAAGCGCGTTAAGCCACGCCCACATGCTCCTACTTGTCCGTATATCCCGTCAGGGGGTTCCATCTTTGGTTCTCGTACACGTGAACGTTCCTCACGTCGGTCTGCTGGTGCAGCGGAGCCTCTTGGGCTGCAGAGCACACGGACACTAATGTAACGCTAGCGCGCGGACTCCGGTGTACGCGTGCATGCGGAGTCAAAGGGCTGCACGGAGAACAGGTGAGAAACCGGAGACACAGACGAGGGGGGCGGATTTTAAAGGACTCAATACGTGTGGAACAAGCGGGTCCATGTCTGCAGGGGCAAGATTACCAGGAGCGGGCTGCTGCCCATGGCGCCCGCTGAAGACCCAGGCGGTGCCGTCCCACCCAATGCCCCACACCAGCCCCAGACTGTTAGACTCTACACAGCGCAGGTGACCCGGGACCTGTCGCCAGAACCTGCAGCACCACACAGCAGAAGCACCGAGCGTTAGCAGCCTCGTTAATCGCACACACACACACGCACGCACACACACACACACACACACACACACACACACACACACACACACACACACCACACACACACACACACACACACACACACACACACACAGAGGAAAGAAACAAGGCAGGACAAGCTAGTTCCAGCAGGCAGAGAATTAACGTTAGCGAGTTCTGGACACGTTGGCGGACGTCAAGTGTTGGGAAGCGACCACAGCCAGATGGGTCGGCTGATATTTACATGAGGTCACAGCCATGCGTGTGCGCGGTGGACTCCAGGGCGAACGACGGCTCGTGCACCATGATGTCCCCCTTGGAGGTCGTGGACCACAGGGCCTGCCTGGAGGGCGGTCCGGCGATCCCTCGAAACTCGCAGCAACAGTCGGACAACAGGGACAGCTGGGGACGCAGGACAATGCTGTCAGCAGAGGGAATCATGGGAACTTTAGCGGTAAGATCAGATCTAGGCTACAGGGGTCAGCTTTGAAGGCCAGTTTTGTCTACTGTTACCCAGTGGTTCAGGTCCTGCTCAGCGTGCGCCGTCAGGATCAGGGGCCACCTCTGTTTGGTCCGTTCAGGCGTGTACACGGCGAAGGCGAAGTGTCCGTCTCGCAGCAGCGGAACCAGCGCCGTCACTTCGTTCACAAACACCTGAAGGTACTGAAAGTAAAGAGAAGCGCTCTTCAGGCGGGTCGCCGGGCTCGCGTGCACGTGCGCGCCACACATTTGCTCTCGCAGCGGAACCGACCTTTTTCTCATCGTACTGTGTGTAGTAGACGAAGAAAATACTGTCCTTCCTGCCGTCGGAGCCGGTGGACTGCTCGAGGGCGACGCCCACGTCCGCCCAGCGCTGGGGCTTCCAGTCCCTCCACCAGCGCAGCGCGCCCTTGCGGACCCACACCGACTGCACGGAGACATGTGTGTGAGCTCGGAGGGAGGACGGCATCTCCCAGCGACCGCTGGGTCTTACGTTGCTCCGCTCCAGCGGCTTCCGGCTGATCTCGTCTCTGCGCTCCGGCTGCTGCTGCTGATCGCTCCAGGCGGTGGACTGGACCGGCGTCAGGGACAGGGAGCTGGTGAGGGGACCTGGTCCCAACAACAGAGATGAGGGTTATCTCTGCACGAGACGGGGACACACGGTTGTCGAGACGACACAGATATACACGCAGAAGCTTGAATACGGCCACGTTTGTGGCGGCGGAATCATCGTACGGGTTCTGAAGGTACCTGTGGGGCTCAGCCAGCTGGTCTGAGACTCCGCATCCACTTCGCAGCCGCCGCCGGAAATCCAGGCCCACACTGGCCCGTCTGTTTCTCCGACAGCCTGGGACGTCTCCAGCGTCCCCAGGGCGTAGCTGGCGGCTCCATCGGCTGGAGACGCTCCCGCCTCCCGCCCGCTCTGACTTGCTTCCGCGCCCTCCAGATCCACGTTCATCCACGGGATGTTGTGCGCCTCGGGGTCGGGGGTGGCCAGCACCGGAGCGGGAGACGGCTCCTCGGCTTCCTCCAGGATGGACGCCTGTGGTGTGGAGGCCTTGTCGCGGTCCGACACCAGACTGTTGATGAAGCTGTCACTCGTGGGGATGAACGGCTTGGGAGCCTCCGAGGGAGGGTCTGAACCGGCGGTGGGCGGGGACTCGTCGGGTCCCGCTAGAGGGACCACGGAGGGGGACGCTGCCTCCAGGACGGGGGTCTCATTCCTGATGGGTTGCATTCCGGTCAGACCCACGTCCGAGTCCGAGTCCGAGCAGCTCAGGAGAGGAGGGGGCGTGGCCTGAGTCACATGACCCGCACACTTGCTCCTATTCCAAAGAGACACATGTGACTCCAACCAACCTGGTTCATAGAATAAGCTGAATTCTCACACTGACCTGGGACCTGGATCCTTCCTGGGTCCCCACTGGGCAGAGACGGGAATCCAGCCGTTCCCGCTGGGCTCAGACAGGGTCACGCCCATCCTGAAGTAGAGACCGCGGTCCTCACCAACAGCCCACACCTGACAGACACAACAACAGGCGCTGACTGCAGATGTGTCAACAGTTTGATTTACACTTTTCCGCGGCAGACGAGGCAGAAAAAACAGAGAAGTTGACTTAAATCCCGTCACTGAGCCACCGGCGCCGCTGCTCTGTCAGGTCAAATAAGGCAAGGCCGTTCACAAGCCGGCTCCATATTTACAACCCCGAACATGAAATGTGGGATATGGTGATGGCGGCTTGCCCAGCTTCTAATTAGAGAATGGCCCATATGTCAGGCCAGGAGGGACGTCGTCTGGGATGGGGGGGGGGGGGGCTGCTGCCGGGACGCTGGCCGCCACAGTGGGACGCACTCATGTTACAGGGCAGTGACTTTGCAGACTCCCCCGACAACGCCGCCAAGGGTGAAGTGGGTAAGAAGGTTCATGCCTGGGTGCAATAAGTAAATGTAGTAAAGTGGGAGGAGCCAAAAGGTCACATGGTTCTACAGCAATCGCCTGAATTTCAGAATAAGCTTTAGATGCACAAGTGTGGCACCGCAGTCAGGCTCTAAATGATGAACTCTGGAATATTCCTACACGTGGTATCCATGGAAACCAGGTTTAGCACCAATACACATGTCATTAGAACGCCATTAAGTTTCAAATATGGCCCTAGTGGGTTTCTATGCATCTACATCAGCCTGAATCCAGATAAGAATCATTTTGTTGCATCAACAGCTACTCATCCAAACTTTACAATCACAAGATTATGAACCACTGAGACATCTTTGAACCTGATCGTTGAGTCCAACATCCACCATCAGCATCTCCCCTCCGATGCTGATCCAGCCAGAGCCGCAGGGGTTGTGGGAGTTCACGCCGCGTCTGAACCACACCTTGAAACACACACAGTCGCGTGTCAAACACACCGCGAGCAGCAGCAGCAGCAGCTGTAGTTCTTTTTCTTCTTTGACTCACCTTATAGTCTTTCGTGACCACCCAGACCACGCTAACGCCGACCGCCACATGGAGCGCTTCCACTTTGGTTCCTGGAGACTCGACCTCGACCCACGACGTGCCTGGAAGAAGACAGAAAATACTGACTGTCACCCTTTAAACAACCCCAATAAAAAGAAGAAATTGTTAAATGAACACGACACAGGTGGTCTACAGACCAGTTGGACTATCCAGGCTGAGGCCAGTACGGACCAGTAGGTTCCCGTCCCACAGCACGGCCCACAAAAGGTCTCCCGGGCCGGCCGATAACTGAGCCACCTCCTTGGGCGTCTCCACTTCCTCCCAGCTGGAGCCTTCTGGGACACGGGGGTAGATGCCCTCTCTGAACCACACCTAAAGTGTGAAAGTGTCATCCTTACTTTACAAATCACATAAAAAAGCAAATAACATGACAGCTGAACAGGAAATTACATGGGATCGTGCTTCCATCTAGTGGTGAAATACATAATAGATCACGCTATTATACAGTAGTGTGACTGAAAACTTTAGATGAATTGTTAGTAAAGGACGTTGGACTTTACATGTTTGACAAATTCTGAACCACATAACTGGGGGTCACTGACCTGGCCTTGTTGGGACACCCCCCACAGGTAGGGATACCTCCCAGACTGGTCACTCATCTCCCAACCACCACAGCTTATGTCACAGAGGGGCAGCAGGGGTTTCTTTGGGTTGTCCAGAGGAATCTACGGGGAGGCAGTCAGATGTTTCTAGTGATCATCATTATGGCGCAGTGAGGCAGAGACGGTGCAAACCTTGGCCCAGGTGCCCTGGGCGATGTATCTCCTGTAGCGGATCCACCGCCTGCGACGCACACAAGAGTTCCACTTCTTATCCGGAGAGAAGTTGGCTGGAAAATCCACTGCGTATTCCCAGCCCTGAGGAGAGTTACAGGAAGAATGAGGGCATAAAAAAGAGGAAAGAGAGCTGTGCACGTGTTTAGTTTCTTACCCCACCCTGACTGGGCTCTCCCCCACAGCACTGATCCACATACCAGTCCCCCTCCCAGTCCCAGCTGCGGGACGGCAGCTCAAAACTGTGCAGCGGCTGGGGGTTCAGCCCGGTGACGTCGCTCCACGGCCAGCGGTCGGTGGGCAGCAGAACGTCAGTGAAGCCGTCGACAGGGTTCCACCTCTGGCGACAAAGATTCAGCACCTCAAACATCAGCACCCACCACCTCCCGAACCGCCGTGCGGCTGAGGCCTGACCTGGTTCTCGTAGGCCTCCTCGCGGTAGCGGATGGAGGTCTCGCTGGGCATCATGTTGAGGTAAACACGGTGGTCACAGCCGATGCCCCAGCAGCGGCCCTTCCCTGCAGAGACCCGCTTCAGCTCCAGCAGCATGTCGTCAGCACGCACCCACTGCTGGCCGGCCGTAGACAGGCTGTACACCCGGCCGTACACGTCCACGGCCCACAGCAGCGTGATCGGCATGGTGACCCCTGCGCAGAGAGCGCACGGCAGTCAGTTCAAAAGTGCTGAATTGGAGTGTTACTGGTGTATTTAAAAAATAGCACAGAAATGTGTGTTTTTTTAAAATTAAAAAGCTTGTTTACTATATTTTACTTTTGACAATATACTATTAAAATGATAACCCATCAAATCTCTCGTTTTACTTGTGCCAAATATTATTGAAAAACTATGACTTTAAAACACGTTGACGTGATTAAGAAAAAATACTGAAATTAGGTTAGAATGATTTTTAGAATCAATTTTTAGAATCATTTTATCAATGATTTTTAATATCCAAGAGGCATTATTGTACAATATCAAATGATCTTCAGTGTTTAAACAACTGAATTACTGAGAACAGATTTATTTCAATAATCTAATTCTGAATCTATGATTTTCGAGTTGGGTTCCTCCTAAAATAAAGAGTATAATATTTAAGCAAATTGCTCTGAAGGCACTAAAACGATGTTTTAATCTGAAAATTACCGGAAGTTCTATTATGTGTGTTGTTGCATAACTTGGCGTTAGCTTCATCGACTGATACTAATCCGCTCCAACGTTGACAGTCGGTTATTTTAAGAATTCAAAACAAATGTGGAAGGAGGCGAAACAGACCGGCAGCTGGAAATAACCAAAAACCAAAATAATCAGAATTAAACAGGAAAATGTTCGCAATAAATGTGTTTCGCTGCAGTTTTCTAGAATATACTACAGCTGATTACCTGAATGTTGGTATCCGATCTGCAGTGGTCAAGGGAAGAGCACGTGACATCAGGTGCACGAGCCGACAGCTGTCGACCCATTCAACATGTTCATTCACATCAACGCAGCGCAGCGTAATAAAGCACCGAGGCGGGAGGGACGCCGCAAAGGTGGTAATCTGTTCTCTGTGGCCGCCGGCCCAGCCGCAGACCGCCCGCAAACACCCGCACTGTCACCACAAACGCGTCTGCGGTGCGAAAGCTAGCCGCATCCCGGCCCAGAGACGCTGTTTTCGGAGCAAAGGAATGTCCTGTCCCACTCTCGAGCCCACAACAGGAAATGGACGCAGCGCGGCTTCTGATTGGCCGACGCTCTGCGCGAGCACCGGGTCGCGCTCTCCCATTGGTTGGACCGCAGGCGCGTGTGACCGTAGACGGCGGCAGGTGAGCTACGCGCATATTTCAATAATTTAGTCAGCGACGTATCAATTATTAAAGCGTTAGGTATGGTTTTACACGTTTGGCTACGGCGTATTTAAATAAAAGATTGTTGCTCTGTTGAAAAACATCGGCTTTAATTACACTCAACCGCTATTTCCAGAAGTTAATGACAAGACTCCTCCGAGAACATTGGAAATAAAAGGCTACATGAGGAAGTTATGACAATCTTAGAGTTACATTTTTGAATTTGGATTATTGTGTTAGTCTCTTAATCGTCACCAGTACGATAATCAACAAGAGAGACAACCAAGCTGAGGAGATCAGTAACTTGGACTAACATCCTTAAACATAAAATTGATTTTAACCTTGAATGTTATAATTTCGGAATAAATAAATACCTTTAAATAAATACCCTATAGCCATTAAGCTGTCGGCCCTGCTTAAGCGTTTTGAAAAGGGGGCGGGGCTTCAGGAAAGACGTTCGTTTCTGTGTTATTGAACATTTACCGCCTGGTGTCACTAAATCGCTTTATTTTTTTTTTAACAAACGAATATTTTCAGGAGGAAACAAAAAAATAATAACCGCACTTTCTCTACGGTGTGGATTTTTTTTTTGCTTGTTTTAATATTCATGTTCCGCATCGCAGCCCGCATCACTTTCACGTGGATCAGAATTTAAGGCCCCAATAGTGAAACTTACATAACGTGAACGGCAGCGGTTACGTAAGTCCACAAAAACGGCCTAAAACATTCACATCTTGCAATTTATAACCTAAAGGTTCAGGCGCGAGGAAGGAGCCGCATCATGTCAACAGCTGACCGCCGCGCGCGCGGCGCGCGTCTTCCGCCCGTCGCAGTGCTCCTCGTGCAGGCAGTGCTCCTCGTGCAGGCAGTGCTCCTCGTGCAGGCAGTGCTCCTCGTGCAGGCAGTGCTCCTCGTGCAGGCAGTGCTCCTCGTGCAGGCGCGCGTTATTTGCGTGCTCTGCCGCTTTAAGAAGCCTTCCGGTGCGCAGAGGCGCTACAGCAGCGCATCACATGATTCTTCTCTTGTGACAATCCAGACAGAAAGAGACCAAAAAAAGCGTACCTGACTTCCACTCGAGTTTCGGGCCGAGGCGATGACAGATGACCGCCGCGTCGGTGCCTGAGGACCAAGCCTGAAGCTGGAAATGGTGTTAAGTTGAACATTCCCGGGAGGACTCGGCTCATTGCTGCCTTTCAACGAGACGTTCGGTGAAGACTTTGTGGCCGCGCCGTCGGGGACAAAGTTGGCGCATGGAGAGGGACGAAGTTTCCTTCTGGCGCAGCGTCCTTTCTTTGTTTTTCCGCGGGGCTTCGCTGATACCAGCGGCCGGACTCCACTTCTGAGGCCGAGTTTAGTCAAGTTGACCGCGGGGATCTAGACTCGTTCGATCTGCGGAGATGGTGGACAACAAACCTCTCCTCCCGGACAGACCTCCCGCCTACAACACCGTCCCTGGCGCTTACGAGTACGGCCCGCAACAGCCCGGCTATGGGTCGATACCCCCGCCCGCCCCGCCGCCCTACGCGTACCCCGACCCTCAAGGTAAGACAAGCCGTGGGAGTCGCTCCCCAGCCGGGTACAGGTGTCGGCCCTGCCCGGCGCCAGCCCCAAATCTGGTGGCTTTGATTCGGCCTTATTAATGCCGAACTGATAAACCTTATTAGCCAAATCTCCGAGGGTAACATCCCCCCAAGCATTAGTTTGTTTTATCATCCGCGCACGCGCAGTTTGATAACAGTTTTGTTGAAATTTGGGGCAGGAAAAAGCCCAAATCCCAAACAGAAAGTAAACGGGCCCTCTCCTTTCTTGAAAGTTGCACGTGATTTCCTGTTTGTTGCTCTCTGAGGTTGCAGCAACAACCGCGGCACTGTTGTCAGACCTGGGTCACATGTTATTGTCGTTTGTGACACCAAACTGCAGCCTGTCACAACTCCCACGTCTTAGATTTCACACTCGGATTGTGGTCATGTGACAATAATCTGGTCGCGTTTCCAGACCGAATTCATGAGAAAAGTGTTGCCGATTGAGTCCCATTTCCTCTTTGAGCCTCTAAGGACTGTTCGTCTCTCCCCCAAAATGTCCATGCTTTGTCACCTGTGCTTAAATAACGTGCGCACCCTTTCTACCGCAGGTTACCCATCAGCGCAGACGGTTCCCGCCGTGTCCCAGCAGCCGTATCACGGCACCTACGCCATCATCCAGCCGTCGGTGGTGGTGGTGGGGGGCTGCCCCGCCTGCAGGTGAGGAGACAGCGGCGCCGCTGTGGTTTGTTCCTCTTTAAGCGTTTGGAATCAGTAACTCGGTGCGTCAGTCACAATGTTCATGAGTCAACGTCCCGCCAGTCAGATGACCTCGGCCTCAGACATGTGACGAGGTGGCGGTTGGTCACGGCCACGCTGGGGGCCGGGGGCAAAGGTCACGGATTTTCTCAGCGCCAGCGGTTGTAAATGTTGACGCAATATGGTTCATTCCAGGAACGAAAGGTAGATTAAGAGCACGGATGTGTACTTTTGGTCCCGAAAGCTTTAGCCTCGTCTGCTCGGACACACGGCGCCCGGCGCTGCCACTGTACCCGGGCGGCTCAGGGGACGGGAGAATTGACTTCATTACACATCTAAACGTAAACTAAGCCCAGATCATCTCAGTATAATCTAATCTCACCGTCAAAGGGACCTTTCAGCTCCCATTTGCTCAGGATGTGCGCGCTGCAGTCATGAGACGCCGTGACTTCGGTTAAAAGCGGCGGCGAGACGCCGACTTCACCGCGTGTTTCTTCACGCCGTGTCGGGGGGGGGGGCCACCGATGTGTCAAATTAGATATAAATGAGGTTTGGAAAAGCTCCGCGGCGTCTGCAGCGAGGCTCAGCCTGACCGTTAAAACGAGGAAGTCGGCGATGAGGAAAACCGAGCCGTGATGTCAGGATGTGGTTCTTTTCACCTGCTTGTGTTTGATCACATGGTAACCATGACGATGCTGTTCCACCTGCAGGGTCGGCGTCCTGGAGGACGACTTCACCTGCCTGGGAATCCTGTGTGCCATCTTCTTCTTCCCCCTGGGGCTCCTCTTCTGCTTCGCGCTGCGCCAGCGACGGTGTCCCAACTGTGGCGCCACCTTCGGGTAGACGGACCAAAGCGCGGCCGGCGCTCCCACGGGGACGCGGCCACATTCCCGCGGTCCTGTCCGTTTGACCTTTGTACCGCCGTTGTACGTGCTGCTGTTGCCACTTCAGTCATGCGTCACTTATGATCAAGTTATTACGTTTAGTCCTGCGCGAAGAACTCTGCTTTTGCCTCCCGGTGTCGTCCGTGCCTTCGCGGACCCGCGAGGAGGTCGCGTTCAGCCTAATCGAGGCGCGGCCGTGTATCCTTTTCTTTATTTTGCTGGAACTTTGCGTCGTTTTTGGCTAATAATGAGGTCACGCCAGGAGGTCCGGACCGTACCGGAGCCCAGATTTAAGCAATAACGTTGAAGCTGCTCGTCTTCAGATTCCTCCCTTCACCTGTTAAGTCGAGGGCTGATGCGTCTCTGTCGGCAACGCCGTGAACAACTGTCCCAGTTCGGACCCGGGACACCTCAGTCAGAAGACCTGAGCATTTTTTTTACATTTTTTTTTTGGCGGGGTGGGCATATTTGCACTGATCATGCTGATTATTCTGCTGATTATCCCTCAGGTATTTCCGGTCTGTCCCCCTCTCACCTGCTCTGACAGGACTCGGGCCTTTGATGCTTAAAGGAACACAGGAAACGGGCCGAGATGACCAGTCGTGTGTAGTCTCTGCATCTGTGATCTCAGTACTCCACTCTGGTCCCATTCCTCCGAATCAGACAATCGAGCATGAGTGCGTCCACGTGTGTGCCGTGCGTCTGCGTCTTCCATCCCAGGAAATGTTCTGTTGGAGAACAAACTGTCTGAACATCACACACGCTCTCATCACCGATCGAGGCTCTTTCCACCACTGACTAAAAGAGAATCCTGCTTCTTCCTGATTTTTTTTTTCTTCCCCTCCCTCATCTGTAAACACGCTCAATAATACTCAATTTCTATACATTTATCGACAAAGTAAACATATCGAGATTTAAGAAATAAATCATTTATTTTTCATACAACTATCCATGACCTAACGTGTGATAATCAACCCGTCGCCGCGGTGACGAGGCACTGGCCACCGTTTAAAGAATGTAAAGGTAAACTTTTGGTTTACGGTTTATGTCATTAAAGCTGTAATCTGGTTTTCTGTCTCGAACCTCTTTATTAACGTCCATCTGGGGGAAATGGCCTAATTTTATTACTCGTGTATATGAAATTAAAACGGGCGACAGCAGTGCTGTTGAAATCACCGTCAGAGCCGTTATGGACGACTTCACTGTCGCCAGGAGATACTAAAAGGCCTGAAAAGCTCATTTCTAGGTCAAGACTGAGCTTCAAAGCAGCTGAATCCAGGAACCGAGTTCTGAAGATGAGGAAAAAACCCCGGCTGGGTCACCTGAGGGAGGGTGTGAGATGTCCCGATGGGCTCGGGAAGATCGCGGCTGAGGTGTCCCAGCACATCCATGGATGTCTCTCATGTACTTCAGTGATGCTTTAATATCCTACAGGCAGCATTGTTCCTGTTCAACTCCCTGTTGGCAGCTCTTCCCGAGCTCTTCCAGACCTGCCTGGAGCTCCATATTTTATCCAGATTGTTCAATGTTATAAAGTTGATCCCAAGGCTCAGACCCAGATGAAACTTTCCTGCCTCAATACCAACTATGATCAAGAAATTAGCCTATCAATAAAACCCTTCTTTTCCCGGTGGATTTAGTCAGTTCAGCTTTTCTGGACAAAATTTGTATCTCCGGATGGAGAAAAAGGGGCTAAAAAAACAAAGAAAGATATACCATGCTGTGTTACGATTTGTAAAGTTTATTCATGTTTTCTTGTGATGAAAATTCAGTGATATAAAAAAGTTCCAAATATTGTAAATATGACTTAAAGTGAATTTATTTTTCATGATCTGTTCACTAGGGTCTTGAAAAGTTTCTGTTTCCCCTGACAAAGGTCTGGGTATCACCTAGGTTTGTGTTTAATGCTGTTTTTTACAATATAATTTCTTCAAAAAGTTGTTAGACAGAAAGCGACAGAGGGACACAGAGGGCAGTGGTTTTATTGTGTGCTGCTTTTATTACATTATGCTGGTTTATTGTGACTGAAAGCTGACGTTAGTGCAGAGGAGTGTGTGTGTGTGTGTGTGTGTGTGTGTGTGTGGAGGACGGACTTTTTTGTTCCTTTTGCCATCACCTTCAGTGATGTTACTAAAAACATTCGAGACAGAATAACAGACTACAGCTTTAAGGCAAATGATTTGTCTCCACAGTTGTAAAAAACAGGTAAATCACGTGATACATATATGACGTGATCAATTCAGACACGATTTAAGGGCTTGTAGGTGAAATGGAGAGATCCTCTATGATACAGTCTTTAACTATGGCAACAGAAGGTACCTTTAAAACAAGCAACGGCAACCGTATAAATACGTGTCCAACAAGATCCGATTGGTTTTCTGCTCCTTTTGTCGACTGCAGCGTGGGCACGGAAATATCAATACCACAGCCACAAAAATAGTCATGGGGGGAAAAACAAAAATAGATCCATCTTAAATATGAGCCTCTGCGGTGTAAAATGTTCCTAAATACTCAGGTGAGTTTCTGCAACAGTAATCACAGGTTTCACTTCTGGTTCAGTTCAGAAGCTGCACGAGGGCGCACGGAGGACGGGAGGAATGGAGGCCTGCAGAGATGGGACCGGTCAGATAATCGGTGCGGAGCGGTCGTTGGTGACGGTTGGACGTAGCCTGACTGTGGCGAACGGGTTCCCTCCCCTGTGAGAATTAGAGCAGAGCTGAGTGTGTGGCACAAAGAGGCTGTGTGTGTGTGTGTGTGTGTGTGTGTGTGTGTGTGTGTGTGTGTGTAACTTACACTAGGTAAGCAGGAGGTGGTCTTGATACACCGTTCGCTTGGTTTGCCTGTTGAAAAGACAGACAATCATGAAAAGCCTTCCCCAGACTCTGCTGCTGACGGCGGCTTCATGAATGAGCGTCGAGTCTGGGAAAGTTTCATCACGGGAGAGTGTGTGTGGAATCTGAAACATCTGGAAATTCCAGTCTATCCACTCATAATGACTCCGAGATTGTTCCTGGCAGGAGGATTAGTCTGTTAATGACTGCAGCGTCCGAACATTAACAGTTGCGCAACATTAAAAAAAAAAAAAAAAGTGGTGCAGATCTAATACTGTGAATCATCCTGCAGTACCCAGGAGGCTCCGCTAGAGAGCAGAAGAGGGTCACTGCACGGGTTTTACTGGTACGTCCCCTCATTTCAGTGTTTAACATCTGTTCTCACACCACAGATGTTTGCAATGAAAACGCCATAGCAACAATCATTTACTGATCTGCGTGTCTATAAATAGCATGTGAACAATGCTGATTTAAAGCTCGGCCAGGTTCTGCTCTGGTGAACGTTCGGTATCAACGCTCGGCTCTTACGTTCACTATCTTTTCCTCAGTCCAGGACTCTAAACCAGTGAGGGTGCATTTTTCAGTTGTGATGGTGCATTCCAGCATTTTTTTTCTCTCCATCTTCCCATCTTCAACTTTAACAGGACCAACAAGACTCAAACCACCTAATGATTATCAACCCAGCAACCCGCACAAGGGAGCAGAAAAGTGACGCAGTGCAAGCGCACGCCAACAATAATGATGCTGCAGGTCTAACTAGCACCCACCCACTCATCCAGGAGCTCAACACAAACCAACTTTGTCCCCAACACACATCTACTCAGATCCGTGTGTGTGTATTCTCAGAAGAGGTTGCAGCCACTGGAAGCTACACTTTCCTGGAAGGGACTTATTTACCGTCAAAACACACAGAGGCTGGAGACGGATGAATACTGCGGATGATGGTGACGGAAGTGCAGAGATGGGAGAAACTGAAAGAATGTAAAGCAGGTGGGTATCAGGTTCACCCGGAGAGGAATTCCACCAGTCTGTGGTGGATGCGTGGGACAAGTGGCTCCACCAGGGCACAAACAGCTGGTGGGGCAACCTGACCCTCAGACCTTTGCCAGAACAGTCAGACAATCTTTACGCTATGATGAAAGGTGTAAAAGATGAAACATGCCATGGGGAACGTGAGAAGCTACCGGTGGCAGGTGTGTTTACATTGATTTCCATTGTGTAATGAGGTGGATCAAAAAAAAGCATTCATGGAGGAAAACCACCGGACTGGCTGATGCTTTGCATGGCATGCAAAAGTGGAACGTTTGCAAACTAATGACTCCCGACAAGAAGCAAAGATGGCAGACAGTAGCGTGTAAGCCCATGGAAACGTGTCTGGAGCGGTCAGGAAGAGCTGCAGCTGTGAGGCAGGAATATTCCTCCATCATCGGGTGAGGGAACAGCGGAGCTGCCGCTGATGACCTGTACTCTGGGCACACTGGGACAAAGGTAGCTCCCAGCTGGGTCTGCTCACTCATCCCTATCGCAACAACATTCAGGAGTATTGTAGTTGACTATACTCTCCCTGCTTGTATAATCATTTATCCTGTTCAGGGCCATTTCGGGTTGCAAAGGACAGTAAAGGCCCTGAGCCAGAGGCAGTGTATACACTGCATGCAGGAGCTCTCCAGGCCGAAAACACACACACACACACACACACACAGAAAGGTGTTTTTATTAACACCACTGGAAAAATCTGAATCCATTCAGAGTCACCCAACCACCCACTTGGATATTTGCTTCTAAAGGAATCAATGGTGTGTTGATTAAAAACCTTAGAGTGAATGGAGACGACAGGCTGAGTTCTGGTGCTGGTGACTGACCGTGATGTGATCGGAAGAGGAGGAGGCCGCAGAAGGGGTGGGGGAGTGCTGGTGGTTTCTATTTGTGGTGGCTGTGTTGGTGGATGTGACGTTGTTCTTGACGCTGTTGTGCTGGGCGGCGTCGCAGTAGTCTGCCGGGGGTAGCACCATCGTCGCCTCGTCCGTTTCGGTGTCCTGGTGGTGGAGGTTGACCACGCTTCTGCTGCGGTAGGGGGTGGAAGAAACACTGGAAACCAAATACAAACCACTGAGATCAAAGGTGGTGTTCAGATGAAGGAGAGGATATGAGACACGGTCTCCCAGTGGTCCTCAGAAGAATGGCTGCAAACTCTAGCTGGAACAGTTTTAACTTTCTGGCTGGGAGCCTCTTTATGGGAGGTGCAGCACATTAAGATCTAGTAAATTAATCCAAAAGGGATTAATCTCTTTGAAGAGGAGGCTGGATTCCACAGTCTGAACTTTCCTTCTTCAGCAGCACCAACATCCTGTTTCCTGGTGGTGATTCTGCTTTTATTGGTTTACACAGTATGTTGAGAGAAAGACCCATTTGTGGCTTATGAAGCTAGTTTACATGTGTGTGTGGGGGAGGGGTGGGGGGGCGTGACTTCTGTGCTGGAATCAAAGGTTGAGGACCTCGTAGGACGACAAGGGTTATTATTGGCAAAAGTAACTGGAGGAAACGCCGGCAACAATACAGAGCGCTGTAACATGAAACCTGCCGGTGTGTGTGTGTACGTGTGTGAACCTGGAGTCCCCTTACCTGTTGTTCACCCGTGGATCAGAGAGTGCTCGGCAGTAAGATGATGGGAACCAGCCCCGCCTGTAGGGAACAGAGGAGGAGAAGTGGTGGATGTTACTCCTCCTCACTCATCAACACTGTTGCATTGAACCGCTGCCTTTAATATAGAGATCATGGAGAAACAAGTCATTTCATCTCAATGCGGTGGAAATGTATGACTGTGGTAACCATGGCGACAAAAAGACCGCACTAATTATAGAAAAAGCCATCTGATGAAGGATGATAAATGCTATTTTTCTCTGATTCTGACCGATTTGAATCCTTCTAGCAGCTGTGCAGTGCAGCGAATGAAACACATCAAGGTCTTAATGCCAGGCTCTGTTTCCTCAAACTCAGTGACCAGATGCAAACGGATTTGCTTAAAATCTTTGCTGTATTAAGTCAGGCGGAGCCTCGGGCTGTCTGGAGACCTGGGGGACTTTAGAACGGGGCCGTAATCCATCCACACACCACAATAATCTCACCATTACGGAAGGGAAATAGTGTAGAAGGAAAAAAAGTCAGAGAAAACTGCTAAAGCAAGACAGAGTGACCCAGTTTCCTTGTTTGTCATCAGTCAGAAAAGAAAGAAGAAAGTTAATATTTAGACATTTAGCAACCGGCATTTGTTCCATGAAACTATCCCAATCTTTCCCCAGACTTTCAAATCAGGTGACCACCCGCCTCAAACCAGGGTCCGGTTGAGGTTTCTGCCTTTGAAAGGGAAGTTTTTTTTAACAATGCACCTATTTTTCCTCCAAGAATTCATAACTACATTAACAGTTTGGGCTCTAAATATGTCAATCAAGCTGTAAAAAAAAAAAGAAGTGATATTTATTTTAAATCATGTTCCCTCTCTGTCAACATTTCATCCCCACTCCATCAATAGCACGGGCGGGACTGTAAATCACTGCAGCTATTGACAAGGAACCTGCTGGGACTCGCTCAATATTGACACAAGACAATGCAGAAATCCAGCAAGGGACCTAGACGCATATTCCGTGTTCTCCTACACACCACCATCCCCATGTTTTAAGCCTTCAGGCACTGGAGCCCCACCAGTTTGCAGCCTTCAGGCAGTGAAACCGAAGTTTTACTGCCGACCGCACGACTTTTGAAAGCAACTCACAAATTATTCCTTTCGGTGCTTGATTTTTTTCTGATTAATGTGAGAGGTAATTTCCCCTGATAGTGCTAAAGATCAGACCTGATTCATATTCAAAACGGCTGCAGATCAAACGCCTGTTTGGAAAGTCAGAGGTGGTGGGAGAGCTGGGCCCCGGCCTGTCAGTGAGGCAGAGCCGGCGCTCCTCTGGCTGCTGGGACCGTCCACTCTTGTACATCTTCCCCTCAGGCCAGATTTACCTTTGATTTTCTTATCAGCGTGTGTTCCAGCTCAGGAAACACTCGATGAGCCTGGAGCTGTGTGTGTCTGATGGCTGGAATAACAATCCAGCGGTGAGGACAGCGGTGTGACGCACACATCATGAAGTAGTTATGGTGTACATTTACTGTATGCGCACATGTATGTATAGCATGTAATCAACTCCCTGCACGCCCCCTCCCCCATTTGCTTAATTACAGCCTTCAGCAGCATCCCAGCTCCACACGTGCTTCTACTCACTTTCCATTCTTCTCCATTTCGCCGTACATCCACCCGTCTTTCTCCTCGGGGATGAGCAGGATTATGACGTCTCCTTCGTCGAAGCTGAGCAGCGTGCTGTTGTTGCCGGCGGTGTGGGGGAAGATGGTGCGCACGCGTGGCTTTTTCACGATGTTGTTGAGGCCCGTGGCTACAGACACAGACCTGGCGAGATTGTTCTCCTCAACGCTTTGATGATCTGGCAGAGAGGAAGGACGGAAGATAAGAGGAGAAGCAAAGACAATGGACAAAAGACTGCAAGAAGATCAGTCTGTAATGCTTCTTTTACTCATCAAACATCTCTGACAAAGTTAAGAGATTCAGTGAACTCAGAGGAGCAACGTGTACATTCAGAAAATTCAGACATTATGTGTGAATAATAAGCGTAATTGTGATTTATGATTGGATATTTGTTGAAGAATATCAATAGTTCGATTTTATTTCTGCACTACACTAACGAAATGGCAGCACAGACTCTCTTACTTTAAAGTGAGTAGTAACATTAATGAGCAATTGATAATTCTGGGTATCTGGTATTATCAAGCAAAAAGAAGAAGAATAAATTAGATAAAAACTAGAACAAGACGAAGGAAAAACCAGACATGAAACATAAAAATAAAATCCTGAATTTGTCAAAATCGATGGAAAGCACAGCCACTATACCTTTGTTAATGTTGGGAGTGTAGGTGCTGTTATCCTGGTTGAACAGGTTTACCAGTGGACTGGTTTGAGCCTTCAGTGGTGGGACCGGGGGGGCCGAGATCGTCTGTGTGCAGGACAGTAATGGTAGCGTCTCAAATCGATATATTCATGTGAACATAATGAAGCCATCCTCATACCACACTGTGCCGCGACGGGGAGGGAGAGGGTAGAGGTGTGATGGGGACGGTGACGGGGGTGCGCAGCCCCTCAATCATCGTCAGGACGCCGTCTGGCATTTCGGTGGCGTCGGTGCACTGGTCCTGCCAGCCGCTCAGCTTTGCCATTAGAATGTCTCTGGCCTGTTGCGACACAGACGGCATTGAAGGCAGAAAAGCAACGCGTCTGAGCTCAGTTCAAAGTTTTCCATCACCATGGTAACGCAATAGATTGGGACTCCTGAGGCTGCGGAATAACACGTTCCTGCTGGGGTGTCGAATAGATGTGAGGTTTTCGATGTAAACGCGACACCGCCGCACCCGCAGAAAGGATAAATCGGATGAGATAATGCCTCGGATGCTCCGTACCTTGTCGTGAAAGGAGGCGGTCTGGTAGGAGAACATGCAGTGTTTGTCTACTAGGAAACAGAAGCGTCTCTTCTCCTCCAGCAGAGCCTCTTTGCAGCCGTCTGCCAGGAACAGCTGCATATCCATCTGACGGCTCACTAACGTTTCCAGGCACTGACAACAAAACGCAGGGAAATTATAAGACAATCATCAGAAAACAGCAACTCAAGAGAATAAGCCAAAATCATCACTGGCTTTTAAAACCCTCCAACTAAATGTCCAATCAGGGATCAGCCTTATCTTTATAGCCACATGGTTCACAGCTGTTCAGACCCCAATTACCAACAGCTGACAGAGGCGAAGGGTATAAACAGAGCCGAGTGCCACACTAATCTCTCCTCACAGGCAGCGAGGCTGCATTGAGCTGCCCCGACAGTGGCGACTGCTGTGACTTCAGAGAAAAGACCAGACAAACAGGCACACCCGTTAAAGGAGGGCATCTCTTATCCACGCCAACAGGATCCGAATATAAAAGGTCAGAAAGCTGCACAACAGAGCATGCCCATCCTCTGGAGCTGTGAGGACGCATCATTTTTTAAAGACAGGATTTTGTGACATTCATTAATCACTGGAGTGTAAAGATGGTGGAGGCTAAACACACACACACGACAATATGAAACAGGCAGTTTAGAGAGTAATGAAGGGCCTCTGGTGAAGAAAACACAAAAAACAGAATTACATTTGATATTAAAGACAACACATCAAGGCATCATGGCTAATTAGCATTGTAAAGCAGATGAATTCTCCTTCATTAGCCTCATTCCTTTACACTCCTAAATCATTGGAGGGTATATCTTGCACAGCAGAGGCTGCCGGTGTAGCATAATGTATGCATCTTTGTATCTGATCTGACTGTTGGCAGTCAATTGAATTACGGTTTAATTTGTAAAAATAACAGCAGGAAACGGTGTTTAAACATGTCGACCACTGTGTTTGCGAGCATACAGATTTAAAGAGAGATTTCAGGTTGAATCCAGCCCAGTGAACGCAGGATCCTCCATAATTTAGCTCTGTAGAGCTGAACAGCAGAGCAAATAATCACTCTTAGGATTTATGGTCATATAAATATAAAGACGATCATTTTCAGTGCTTAGAAAAAATAATCCCCATCACACATTATTAAAATACTTCTGTTTAGGAGCCCATCGGGCAGAATGCAAACGGCATCATTTACATATCACTGATTTTCAGTTTCAGTCTGTCGACTGAATTTTTAATCATTTAGGAACTAATTTCCCAGTTAGTGCTGATTAAAATTAATCAGACATGAAATCTCTAATGCTGTGGGGGACACCCCCCCATGGGGAAGTACAACCTGTAGGAGCGGTCCAAACTGCAGTTAGTGCAGGTTTGAGTGCTTCAGCCTATTTTCTTTTGGTGTTTTTACATTTAAACAAAAACATCTGGTCCAAGGATGTTAAAGAAACAATGAAGCAAAATGAGTGAGCAGCTTTTCCTGATTGTAGAGGAGCTCCATCATTGTTTCTGTATGAATGGATGGAGGTGGGTGGGGTGGAGAGGATATACAACATGCACACCATTCCCAATGGGCGTGCACACACACACGCACGCAGTCATGTTACAAGTGTCAACACTGTAACATAACTTGTTGCTATGGGCAACCTGTGTTCATCCTCAGAGCTATAAAACATTTTTTGCTCAATATTTATCATATGTGCAGAGCAGCGCCGTTTGGTTGGAGACTCTTTAAATTGCTGCTGCCTCAAGTGGAGCAGTTCAAGTGTCTCGGGGTCTTGGTTAAGAGAGAGAGAGCCTGGTCCTTGGACCGGTGCAACTGCCATTGAGCCAGGAGGGAAAGTTCTTAATAAACTACAGTAGATGGTCTGTGTTCTGACCCTCACCCACGGTCCTGAGTTGTGAGTTGTGACCCAAGAGTAGGACCACCGAGTTTCTTTTGAAGGGTGGCTAAAGTGGGGGAGCGAAGCTCTGATCTCTCAGGGGCACTAATGAGGAGCTGGAAGAGGCTGTGGTGAAGATGGTTTGGGTACCCTGTTGAAAGTGCTGCCCTGTGATACTAACAATAATATCTGACAGTGGTGATGCCTTCATTTACACTGGAAACTGTACCGTCCTGTTCCAACATTGCTATTAATGTCATAAACCCATCTGCCCTTATCTGATAAAACACTCCGACATGTTGGTTTCCACTTTGTAATGACTGAAACAATAAAAAGCAACACTGCATCGGTAATATAATGATGCCAGTGATTCTTTTGTTTCCTGTGGCCCGTGCAGGGGCGGAGCGCACTGTTAGCAGGAGAAACAAAGACATCCAAACACCTATATGCACACACATAAACACCCACGTGGACACTGTGGGTGTGGAGGCGTACGTAATGACTACTGAAACTGGCTGTCATGACCTCACCCGCCACAGTATTTCATCATATATTCTGCAATAAAGCAGTCATAGCTAAATCTTCTACCCTACCGGCCTGCGACTGTGTGCACTTTAACACTTCTAGTGTGTCAAAGCCAGACACTCTTGTTTTAAGTAGCACATCTGTATGCAGGTGTGTGTCCAGCTCACCTCGCTCTCCTTGTTCTCGTACTTATTGGCGTTCTTTCCTTGGCTCTTCCTCCTCAGCTTCTTCAGGTCGGACTGGGATTTCTCCAGGGAGTCCTGCTTCATTTTGTGCTCCATCTGATACCTCTTAAATGTGGCCTAAAGCAGATGATTTGCAGTTATGCTGGCGCTGAATAACTTTCCCACCCTACGAATCCATGTTGCTACTGTGTTACTGTGCTTTACATTTCACTTATTTTATTAACTTTGCCAAGCAAAGAGGAAAACCTTATATTAGATGCTGAAAACTGAGGATATTCTAGAAAATCTTCCATCTACGTTTTGTAACAAGAGTGTAGATCTCATATACATGCAAATAAAAAAAAACTTCTGCAGGTTCTGACAAACCAACAGTGGTGTTAACTTTCATTAGAGCATAAATTCTTTGCTGTAACTGCAGTCGTAGTGACAGACAGTTACAGTTCAAATGGTATTAAAACCTGATCTACAGCATTGTTATCAGAACAGACAGATTTACACGCACCGCCCTGTAAACCCCTGCAGTGTGGTGAAAATTGAAGAGAAAACAGAAACTATATTCTATATGGAAGCACTGAATAATAGTGTGTGTGTTTACATGACAATAACAAGATGCACTGACTTATTCAAACCACTTACGGTCATGTATTTTACATCCATGTCGGTCTTTCTCTCCAGCTCGGCTATTATCTCCCTGTGGAACCTCTTTAACTACAGGAGAAAGAGGTGGAAGCGGCACCAGGAAGAGGAGAGAACAGCACAGATTAGAAACTGGGTGGAAGGGTGAGCTCAAGTGTTTGACGGCATCGCTTTCGATAGCACACGGGGAAGATATCAGGGCGTCAAAACAGAAAAATGAAGGATTATTATTTAAAGTGCAATGGCGTGTGACTGTGGGGGTGAGAGTTAACTTCTAGGTTGCAGTTATTGATGAGTCAGAACCATAGCGTGGGAATACGGACTCTTCAGCGCTGCTCTTTTTTCCTTTACCAGCCTCAGGCTGAAACCATCCATATCCCCACAGGCCTGAAGACACACGGTGGCAGTGCCCACCCATTAGCACATGTGATGCAGACGTCCACGGCGACACATGCACGACACCCACATTTAAGTCTGTGAAAGGGCTCCCATCATCTGCGGACCAGAAATGATGCTGTGACTCACCGAGTGAAGGCCATTAACACGTCGGCCTACTCGCTGATAATGTTAGCAACAACGCCTCAGGAGCTACTCGCTACGACTCAGAGCCCAACCTTACCCTTGACTTTAAAACTGCTATAAGTTGTTGGAGAAACTTATGTGATATGTCAGTGTGTTTTTTTTTATAAAGCACATAAACAACACAGCAAATGATAAAACAGGAATAAATACAGGAATGAAATTACCTGTTTGCATTGTTGCTGTGGGGTTTGGAGTGTAACAGCTAACTGCAACAGCTAATATCAGACTGTACTTTACATAATAAAGTGTAACAGCTGTTTTTTTAAGGGGCATGTTGAGACGTGCCTGTTGTTTTCAGCACGGACAACAGGTGCTCCTACAACCTAAACCCTGCGAGTGTGAGGAAAGAACAGAGGCGTGTGCTCGTGGGACTGCAGCTTGAGCAACGAGTTCAGGGCGTCTTTGTCATTCAAATCTGCGAATGGGTGAGGCGACGCAGTTAATAAACTGTTTTCACCCGTCTTCGGCACTCACGTTCTCTTCTAGCTCCAGGTGAACCTTCCTGTGAACCTCGGATATTTCCATCAGCGCTACACCTGCCACACAGAGAAACACAGGCAGGTTAATAACCGGGAGAGCAGCAGCAAGCAAATCACATGCTTTTATTAACGTTGCATTACCCCTATTATGCACATTATATAATAGGATATATAATGTACATCAATGTATGGCTGAATACACGGTTCTCTTAAATGTGAACTCAGGGACTCATGTTTAGGTTCCATTTAAAATGCTATATATAAATACACATGAACAATGAGAATCACACTGATATTGATTAATGCGAAAATAATGAAATCAAAACTACAAAAATCTTATTTACATCTGCTGATTTAAATAAAACATTGTATAATCAGCTCACTGGTACAGCAGCCGGCAGCATGGCAGGGCTGGAAGTGATGCATCGATATATTAAACAGGATGAAACTGATGGTGAGTAATCTGCCCATGAGCAGATAAAACCTAAGGATTCACAGATTGATGGGCTCCACCAATGAGCTGCATCTTGACTTTTGCAACCAAGGTTATGACTCTCAAAAGGTTCTCACGTGTCAAAATGGCCCTTGGCAGGAAAACGCTGCAGACCAATAAAATCCCAGTGAAAAACCTTGACAGATTACTTCTTAAACAAACAAAATGAGCATCTGTCCTTGGCGTTCTTGTCTCCAATGGACCACACTGTTATCTGTTTCTGTTAGCGGTGCCATTTTCTCAAGCCGCTCTGCCAAATGAAGGAACAGCCATCCAACATCCCCCCGTCTATAAAGTGTACATTCATCCGTATGTTAACAGGCCATTCACACCTCAGCAGCACCAGCCTGCTTTACAGGGAGAGTGACTCCTTCACTCAACAGGTTCAAACAGCTCTGAGGATAAAGGTCAGGCCCTAATCCAGGTTAATCTGTCCTGTGACAAAGCAGGAGTGAAGGGTCTGGGTGGTGGTGGGGTGAGATAGTGTTACAGAGTACAGCAAGAGTCAGAACAGGCAAATAAAAAAAACAGGGTTGAGGCGCATGATAAAGGATAAATCCATCCCATATGACCAGACTGTGCATGGAAAACTGGGCAAAAGCAAGTTTCTGACATGTCTGACCTAAAAAAATAAATCCAGAGCGTAGACAGGGGTTTGGAAAACATCAGCCAATTTACTGTCCAAACCCTTCAACTGGGAGGATCGACACTGTTCCCCGGGTGTTACTGGAATCAACAGTCTCGCTGGCAAGTCACTCTTTGTTTATTGTTGTCACTATCTCTAGGAAATGTTGCCAGGCAACAGCTTTTCATGACCGTAGGAATTGCACAAAAGGGCGTCATGATGTGGATAACCTGAGAAGCCATCTGCTGCGGCGAGCTAACCAAAGCCAAGCTTGACAAACCCACACACGCTGTCTGACTAATGTCCTGGATGTAAAGGCTGCTTACGCCGGCTCTCACCACCCTTTTCCTACACTTTTGTTCAAAACAAAGTATTACGCCCGCACTTTAATTCAGGGCGCTGCCAGGGGTTTAGATCAGTTGAACTTTGTCTCCGGTGATGTGTGACTCTCAGTGCACACATGCCACGTATCCTGCATCGTCCCACAGGCGTGTCAGACAAAAGGAAAATGGTGGGTGATTCTTTTCTTTCATGGTCAACAGGAGGGAAAAAACAAATGTGGAAAACCACAGTTACCCAACCAGGACAATAATCATCATACCTACGAAAGTTATTTCAGAAACATGTTGCAGGTCCCAACAATGGGGCCTTTTTTGTGAGACCATCTGTGAGAGCAACCCGACACACCATGCAAACACTCTGGATCATGCAAAGTGCGTCTGACGTCACTTGAACAGTTGTGAGTCGGCATTTGTTGCCGCGTCTCAGACCATGAAGTGTCTGCACACAGTGCTGTACAGTGTTGGAAGCAAACAAGGTAAATCTGGACTAAAATTCCTCCTGTCCCAGGAGCTCATCTGGGAGTTGATCCTGTTACACAGCTCATGATTTCAGGACACCACATCTGCCCAGGGGTCCACAAACACCGCGCTCTGACAGGGGCTATGAGGGTTCCCTTCATAAACCTGGCAACTTGCCGAACCTTAAGCTCATCTTTGGGTCAAAACCGCACAAGTGAACCAGTTAATAATGTGTATTTTCCAGTGTATTGTGGTGTAACGTTGCTTTATTATGTATTACAAATATAAACCCTGTTTGCCCTCATTCCTACTGGGCAATAATCTTTTCATCAGTCTGAGTTTCTGGGATTCCTCCCAGAAATAAATGACCAATCAAACATCTGTGTCCAAACCACTCGGGCCACGTGGAGCGTCCCCTGGACTGTAAAACTGGAAGATATTGTGGACACGTGTGTCTACACTGAGTCAACGGGCATGTGTTAGAACTGTGTATGTGCACGTGTGCAACAGGCAGAGGTGAGGACAGTTTCCAGACCCCAGCAGCTTCACATTAGGGTTTCACATTAGGGATGAGCAGTGTAAAGAGGTCTGTAAAGTGTGTTTCTATCGGCTCTGTTTGTGAAAATCCACGCACATTCAAACTATACGTTTGTTGGCACTGTCGGTCCGGTGGGATGGGAGATTCTGGGGTCACTGACCAGCAGCACAGACTCTGATGCTTAGATAAGCTGCCTGAAATGAGTCACAGTACTAGAAATATCGAAGAGCCGAGAGATATGCTTATATGGAGGGAATCAATTAGGTTTCACCTCAAACACATTTATGAATAATTAAGGGTCTAAACACAAACTACCGCTGCTCCCCGCGTAGTATTATGCACACAGACGTGTGCTGAAGCCCTTTAGCTCCTCAGCACTTCACATTTCTTGCTCTCCATCAGGCTCCAACTCCAACTCTGGTCTGACCAGACCGGGAAGAAAAGAGCGCTTGAATGAAACGAATGTTGACATTTGAACTCTGTCAGAGGGGGAGGAGCAAATGGAACGGAATAAAGAACGAGGTGCGCCGGTCCTCCAGTGCACCTCGAGTGTATCTGGTTTCTGGTTGGCTACGTGTCACTGGAGCTCAGGTTTCTGATGGGGCAGCTTCGCTATGTCCACCCCCCCACCCCCACCCCCACCCCCCACACACCACACACACACTCCCTGATAAGGCATGTTCTCTTTGTAAGAAATTCTGCTTTTTCACATTCTTTGAGCAGGGCTGATAGTGTCGATGTGCCGGGGCTAGAACATTTGTTCTGCTGCTCTACACTGTCCAGACACGAGCCTGTGAGCTAACGGTCCCGGTTCATTCGATTAGGCTGTGGCGTGTCTTTAATCACTCCCTGTTCTACGTAATCTCCTACTGACTCAGACACAACCGATCTGTCGTGGGATCAGCGTGTCCCTCCCCGTCGCTGACAGGCAGGGATTAGTGTGTGCTGGAGGTCAGAGGTCAGCTACTTCCTTCACAAATGTCTACTAATAATATTGGTTTATAGTTTCTACTCTATTCTAAACCTTCTTTGTGGGTTTAGTCTATTTTAATGGTTTAATTGCTGCTGATACTATCTAAAGTTTATTTGTGACCCTCCCCTCATTTCCTCCTGACTTCCTAAAACAGGACATGTTCCCGACTGTTTATCTTGCTCCTATTTTATTTATTTACAGTCTTTTCTCTCTAAAATGACAGAGGGAACAGGTTGGGGCTAGTTGCGATACTGAGCCTTGAACAACCCTTATATTTGGTGGTAATGTGCCATGACTTGGCACAATTTGACCCACTGCCACAGTTTAAGCCAGCACTTGCCAAGAATTGAGGATCGTAATAAAAACAGCCAAACTATGACTTAAAAAAACGCAGAAGCCTTTTTTGGCCTCGCTTTTTGCAGTCATTCCACAGTTGTCCGTGTTATTTTACGCACGTTGCTGCTGGAACACAGACAGTTTGCAAACATGCAGAACATATGGGACAGTGAGGGAAAGCTAAACAGCCCAAGACACTCGTCACCATCAGCTAACAGGAAATCGGCGTGACTGGCCGCAACTGCTGATTAACCAGAAAACATCTGCAGCTCCCAGACATAGATACTTGATGAAACCAGAACGTCCCTTTGAGTGTAGCAGGAACAGCAGCAACAGCAGGCGAGCCCCCAGTGCCTCACTAAATTTAATTAGCAGTTTTGCTGCTAATCAGCAGGGGAGATGACAGACATGCAGTGGTTAAATCATGTGACACTACTAACAGTCAGCGCGGATGCCAGACGTCTGAACTGCAAATGAGCTGCAGGGGAAAAGGCCTGGAGACCTGAGACAAAAGCCTTCGTCACAGTGTATCTGTGATGAGAACACTGTAACAAAAATGACAAATGCATGATTCATCTGGTCTAATGCTGCACTGGTTGATATATTAAAGTTGGATGCATGCACCTGTGGAAGGTTTGAGAAGTCATTTTCAGAGAGGGTACAAAGGGTGTTCCACGGGGACCAGCACTAAGCCCTGCTACCTTTGTCAGAATGAACACTAATAATGTTCTTCCCTCTCTAGATGGACGCATCAATGGTGAACTGTCATCACGATTACCAGTGTCTCTGTTTTTGTTATCACTCTCTAAAGTCAACCAGGAGATTGTAGTAAGTAAACAAAAGAAAGCGAATGTCGAATCCCCAATCTGAGATCAAATGTTAGAACACAACAGGAAAACTTACCTAATTCTCTAGAGACCGGAGACACCGCAGCGCTCTCCCCAATCTTAGACATTGCATCAAAATACAGCTTTGCTGCCAGGGTCATCGCTGGAAAATCATTACAGAATGTTCAGTTTTATCAGATGGTTTAATAGCATCGACTCTCTCGGCTATTCTTTCCGCCTATACTGCCAATCCAACGTTCAGTTTCAAGGTAAAGTGACACCTCGGATCCAAATACTCACCAGTCACAGATTTTTCATAGTTCTTGCCCAGGTTGACCAAGTTCCTCAGTCCTGGATTAAACTGTTCCATCACACTCTGAACAAACAGGACAAACAGAAAGACGATGAGAGATCATTTCGTTCAGAGCTTAAACATTCATGGAGCACAGTCACGTTTAACCCCTGCTGACTACCTATTCACAGGAGCCGTGAACCCTGACCTTTAGGCGCCTGCGCGCTACAGAGTTATGATTGACAGACACACAGGAAACAATTAGAAAACCTCAGTGGGGGCAAACAATGTGGCGGAACTATCACCCAACAATGTGCTGTTGAGCAATGCTTTTTGATGACTGTAAGAGGAGAGGCTGTGCATTGATTCACACCCAGGCCCAGAATGCAGGAAACGCTAACAAACCACACATGGGACGTTAAGTTGCTAAAACTCAGATTTCACAATTCCGGAACTTGGAAAAAGAATGATTTACGCCATAAAGGCAACCTGGCACCGGTTTGCTGCTCATCGGCGGGTGCCAGAGGTGACGCCTGTCTGGGAGCCCACTGTATAGTCTTACAACACAGAACACAAGCGGCTAAATTATTAACACCAAAGTCTTTTTTCCCTGCATTTCAGCACACCAAGGAGCTGGGGGGGGCATAACCGCCCCCACCGTCTTTATTAAACACACAGCACTCAGCATCACTGTGGACAGTGTGGGACGTTGAAGGAACCTTGCTGACAAGTGCGGCTCCGTTCCTCCTCTTTATTATCCCAACACCTCTCACTTTATTGATCCATAACTTGCAGCACACACTTGGAATCTATTCTTTCAGGGCTGGGCTTTAGTGTGTACAGGTGGGACCGCGGTGGAGACTAAGAAAGTCCAATACATCACAAGATGTGACAGTGTTTGGGATTAATGAAGAAAGGATCTGTACAGAACAAAGGAGAAAGTTATGAGCTGAATAATTACCATAATTAGCTTGAGCCAAGGCTCCCTTTCATCACTATTAATCGGCTAACGGCTTTAAACTCGCTATTTAAGCGTGATCGGAAAACACCTGTTGGCGTTTGCTCAGCTGGTTAAAGTCGCAGAGGAAGCCGAACTGGTCCAGTTGTTGCTCCATCCGAGCACCTGTTGTCTTCCCACCGGTACCCACCTTGTATGTGCTTTCAGTCAGCTTGGACACTTCCTCCACGCTCTTCGACATTGTAAACGGTTAGAATCCTCACGACGAATCAATTAAAAAAAAAAAAAAAAGTCTTGAGAATGGGGAACCCGAACCGAGCCTACAGGTAACTCCTCATAGCCAGCGGGAGACGCAGGACGCTGGCGTTCGTCCCCGCGGAGGGTGGCGGAGGGTGTCGGTAAAACTGAGGGGGAACGGATAAAAAGTGACTGGAGCGGCTGCGGCGAGACTAAACTGAGCTGTCAAAGTTGTTATGGGAGCACAGCGGAGAGGAGGGGAGGTTCGACAAGGTGGAAACCACCGGAATCATAATTAATGATAATGGGCACTTCCGGTCTGGCGTTTTCAAACTAAACTTCACAATTGCGTCGCTATTCTCGACTATTCCCGCTGATATTTTAACAGTATTAAAAGCAATTATTTAACCATTAGTGAACTATGATATTGAGAGGGCAATATAGCCTCTTTATATGTGTCCCGTAATGGTTTTTATTCTGGAAAAAAATAGTCGATGAATTAATCTTAAAACGCTCTTTTGGTCGAGGAGACACTTACAATTTTCATCTTTCTTGTTCCCTAAAACGGTTTAAGGCAATACAGTTTTAACGCCAGGGTTGATTTCGACGCTCTTATTCCTAAAGTCCACTTCCTGTTTTGTTCCGGTTGTCTGAGTCATTTCCACGGTCGCTTCAGGCAGGTAGAAAAAGGTGGTGTGAAGAAAAACCAGTGGAGACGGGCGCTCCCTGGAGGCAGCCAGGCCATAATACATTAAAGTCAAAGGGAAGGAAGCTACTGATGCCAAAGAGTTATAAACATTTTCCATGTGTCAGGGCTATTTTAAAGGACATGGTGGATATGGTCACATGAATTATTTTCACTTATTTCAAGAGTAACGCTAAACAATGGCTTCTTTTTCTGACGGTAGTAGTTGGAGCGCCATTTGTACGCGACTGAGAATTGTTCAGTGTTCACCGCTAGAGGTCCCTCATGGTCAGCTGATCTCCATGAGGCTGAGGGACCTTTTTATAATGAAGGGGGATTAAAAAATGTGAGTCTGGGTGAATAATTTAATTTTCGGTGGTAAATTTATCTCCAGCACACAAACACAACGAAGCTCCTCTCTGTGCTTTACAAACAGAACACACAGGCCCGCTTTGAGAACATATAAACTGGGGCTTTGCTTTAGAAATGTCATTTGATTTTACAACTTTTGCAAAGCCTCTGAAGCCACAGGGAGCTGGAAATAAAAAGAGCTGAATGTAAAGCAAGCCAGCATACCCTCCAGCTCTGAACGCAGACCAGAGCTCGCAGTCTGAGAAGATGCAGCAGAATAAGCCTACCCTTTTCCACTGACTGAGTGACATTCTATTTTCCTCTTCCTCCGGTTTTTATGTCATGGTCACAGCCATCACTTCTGTCTCCAACTGATTTACATCTCTGTGGAGGGCAGATATAAAGAATGCCATGCTAAATAAAACCGCCGAAAGGTCATCTCCAACTGGTCATCAGCATATCTGAGGGGGTAAAATTGAATATTTCTGTTCTTTTATTTCAAAGCAGGTAGAACTGAGTTTCTAAGGTGTCTTGTTAGCGCTTTGTAGGTGATTTAAGGTCAGTGAGGTTCCTACTGAGCTGATTTTCCAGTCCTATTGTGCTTCTATAACCTTCCAGCTTGTGTATGTTTGGCCACATTTTAGTCTGCTGTTGACACAAGTCACTTTGACGCCTGCATCTAATTTATCTAAATCTGATCTGTGCCATCGCTGACATCAAATGAACACATCTCTCATCTTCTGCCCGTCAGTGTCTTAAGCTCCCCAAATCACAGAGCCTGTCACCCAGCTGCAGATAAAGTGACATTATTAACATCAGCGGGGGGCCGAGGAGATGAAGAAAAGGGGGTAAAAATGGTCACGGGTTGGAGAACGGATGCAAGGTTCTTATAAAACATGTCACTGTTGTTGAGATTTGCATCATGGCTGCAGGAGACAAAGATGGGATGTGGAACATTCTGCCTGCTGAAGTTCCGCACACACTGTTCTCTCTGCCGCCATTGTTCCAGCGATTGGTGACCTAGTTCATTGTCTGCCTTTTGCCTTCCCACTCACGATGGGTGCCAAGGTCTTCAAAAATGCAGCCTGATGACGGCGCAGCGCCAAGGCCACTTCATTTTCAGATGTGCGTTGACCCCCTCTACCTTTACAGAACTGGCGGGCAGACAATGGCGGGCAGACAATGGCTGACAATGCTTCTTGAACCGTGTGCACAATGTTGCAGTTCAAGCTAGCAAATCTAATCAACAGTTGACAAGTGGAGAAAAATGCAACGGAAATGACTTTGCCCCCTCTTTTTTTAGATTAGTTGTTGTGACTGCAGGGTTAAAATCATTACTTTTCATGAACGATACTTTAATCTAAAGGTGAGAAGGCCACAGAATAACCCAAATGAACTTCCTATTTGTTTTAAAATAGCAAAACTAAATAAGAATCAATAGAGGAAAAGATATATGTTTATTTACAACAGATAGAACCAGGCATGGACACTGGACACTGAACGTTGAGATGTGTTGCACCAAGTCCTTCCCAGAAACTCATTGCAGGTGGTGGCGGACGTAAATTTGAGTCTAAAATAAAACCTGAATGGATGATGTGCTGGTGCCGGAGGAGGCAGGAAGTACTTTAGCGTGATGCACACTTCAGTAAAGAGAGAGGCTCTTCAAAGAGACCATTCAAGAGGCCCAGACCCATACCGTCTTTTCAAAACATTGTTTTTTTTTAGCATCTGTTGGCTGCTGTGCTGATTTCACCGTCCTTGTTCGTAGAACTGATTCACCTCCTCTGCAGGTACGACATCGGCTCATTTGATTTATTTATTTTCTGATTTATCCGGCATTTTCTGAATCAGCCTGTGGTGGGTCCATCGGTGCTGCCCCGCCAGCCCTGGACTCCTGTAATGACTCTGCAAGTAAACAGGACTCCCACCCTGGGAGGGATGGGGGGGCAATGAGCTTCCGATGATATGAGGTCGGCAGCGTGTGAAAATTTAATAATGTTGCTGGTGTCAGGCGCAATGTTTTGGGGATGAAGCTTCCACGTGTGAGCAGTGTGTGTGTGTGTGTGGAGCGAAGAGCTTCGGCCTGCTGACGTTAATAGATCCTGTTTTAAAGTCCATCTGTGGCCTGAAAGAGTCATTAAAAGTTATGGAGCTGCTGTGTTTGCTTGACTCAGATGCCAAAGACACACACACGCACACACACACACACGCACGCACGCACACACACACACACACACACACACACACACACACACACACACACACACACACACACACACACCTACTTGGAACATCATAACCAGCATAATGTGAAATTCTGTTGCATCTTGTAAACACTTGCTATTTTAAGGCCCACCGAAGCCTCGCGGCAGGAAGCGTTAGCATAGGCATGGAGCTATAATTGTTGTGTTTACGCGCTAGTCCCAGCAGAACCTGAAGGTTTTTGATCACTCCCAACAGGGTAACTCTCGGCACCTTGACACTGAGGGTGAACCTGGAAGGGAATTAGTCTTTTTTTTCTTTAACAGTAAAGCATTGCGATCTATAATCATGATTGTGTGTGTGTGTGTGTGTGTGCGTGCTGTTTTTCTACTTGTGCCCCCATTACTCTGACCCCCCTCCCCATCATCCTCACCCCCCCATAATTAGTATATGAAAGATGGACGCAGACTTCTGGTCTGAAAAGTGAAGCCAAAGCAGAAGTGACTTTATGCGCGATCTCACTGAGATCCACTAGGAGTGGCTCCAAAAGGTCCTGCCTCTTATCCACTTCCGTTCATTTTCAGCTGTTAAATACTCTTTCAAAAACTTTTTTTTTTTTTAACTTTCATCATCCCAAAATATAAAATGGTGGTCAATGTGAAATTATTTCCATAACTGTCTCTGGTTGACACACCTGATGCACAGAGCTGCATCAAGAGACACACCCCTTGCCCCCCCTCTAGCCCCACCCTCTTATCCAAATATGGCTACTTCTGGCTACGACATCCTGTAAAAAGCTCCACACTTCTAATATGACCTTTCGCAAACAATGGGTGAAGTTATGGAGGGTTGATCACATGGGAAGCTCTCTGGAAGCAGTCGCCTATCATCTCACTTTAAAAGGCTGTCTGGCTTTCTTCCAGCTGATGGATGTGTTTTCTCTTTGTTCAGTGCCTCCCTGAGGGAGCCAGTTACCTGCTCTTGCAGCCGTTTTGTGTCCTCACCCATGCAGTTCCCTGCGCTTTTTATCTACCCTTTGGATTTCTTCAGCCTTTACCTCTCTGCTGGGTTTTTAATAAACTCACTTTTATTGGCATAAGCATGTTACGCTTCGGTCTCATTTTGGGTCCGGCCTCCAGCTGGACAGCCCGCTACACTAAGCATACAAACTGAAAGCCAAAATGGAAATCAGTTATAGCTGAAGTTCATTCCGTCAAATAAAATGCCTCAAATAAAAATAAATAGAAAAAATATTTTGAGCCACAGATGACAGCAAATAGCCAAAATGTCCTTGCTTCCCAAAAAGGTCCTCACTTTGCTAGGAGGATGTGGATTTTGGTACTCAGTATGCAGCAAGAACACACGCAGACATACACACACAACACGCTGTGGTGGGATGGATTTCCCCACGCGTTTCTCTCCCATTTCCACAAAGTAGCTTCAGGCTAATGTGAAATGTATGCATGATAACATGAAACAGGCAGATGTATCTTCATTATTATTCATTAAGTCGGGATCAGGACCTGTCAGAGAACTTTTCTTTCTATTATTATTAAAATAACTGGCTGACCAGCACTGACACGTCCACAAGGAAGAGTCAAATTCTTCATCAGCGTGTCAGAAACCACAGCGCTACAAGCGTCGCGACTTTTCCCAGAATAATCCATCAATCAGATGTATTCTTAGCCAGCTGAGCGGCTGCTCCGGCTAAAAATTCTATTACTGGAGGAAATAATGGCCATGTGCGGCCTTCTGAGGAACGACTTGTCAAGAACAAACTGACTATTAATAATGCAAAGCGACCCTCTGTTATTGTGGACAACCTTGAAACTCTTGTGGGGCGTTTAAACTCTCGCTGCGCTCAATCGTAGAAGCTTGCACCTAATGCGGGTGAACGATAGGCTTCCTGGCGTATGCCTGCCTGTAAATCTCCTCCAGCTCCACGTGTCATTATCATTTGGCTGTCTCCTTTGCAGAATATATAACCTCTTGATTATCTAATGGCGTAATCAGCGAAGCCCATGAGCAAGGCGGAGTGAGAGTAGATATGAATGATGCTTTTTTCTGCTATGATTCAGGCCTCATGGACTTGCTTTAGGCGTTGAAACCCGACTTAACCACATATGGTTGAAACACCTTCTCCCCAGGGCGGAGAGGAACACATCTGGTCAGTGGGCTTGTGACGACGTTGGCGGCGCTGCTCTTGACCTTTGGTGGTCATTCCTCTCACACTAAGACTAACAGATGCACGTTTTATGGCGTCTCCATCCGTCGTTGTCAAACGCTCACACGTCCAATTTTTTTTAAACGATTTGTTGCGGCGCCACGTTCCTCCATCTGTGCGCCGCTCATCTGGCCGCTTAAACCCACTCTGTGATGAAAACAGGATGGGACTCAAGACAACAAGTTCATATTCAGAAATAGCATGGCCTATAAATAGAACCTGCATGGAATTACATCCTCCTCTAAATGGCTCTCAGTCCCCTAGATCCCCCTCCCTCTAATGAAAGTCACATGACCCTGTAAAGTCAGCGGACGGAAGGGCTTAATCAAACTCAGGGAGGGTTGGGCAGGAAACACCGGTGGCTGCTGATTCCATTCGCAATGGTGGAATGATGGTGGTAATGCACTTATCCCCGGCCTCTCCGGGGGGGGGGGGGGGGGACATCTGATTAGATCCTGTGGAGATGAAATGATTAGGATGACTCACATGCCCGTACTTTCACTGTGCGGCCTTGAGAGCTGCAAATCAACGTCACATAATAGAGGGATGAATTTCTGCCCGTAATCCAGTCAAGAAGGACTCATTTAGGTATTTTGTTTGCCGTCTTGAGGTGACTATTTTGTTCAACACCTGCTCGGCTCGGCTCACATCCCGTTCCTCATTTATCCACCCGAGACAGGTCTGGTTGTAGGAGTTCAGGAAGCCGGGATGGAACAGGAAGGATCATTACGGATAATCAGATAATCCTAAATAGGAAATCTATCATGCATGTTAAATTTAAAGGTCTAAAATGTGGAGGTAGATTATGTGACATACATTCAAAATGCATGTTTCATTGTAGGATTAGCATACAGTCAGCCAGCTTGTTTTTAGGCCCACTTGTGGTCAATGAGTATAAAACCTCATTTCTCTCAAATTTTTGAATGATCCAAAAGTGGGATAATCTTTTCAAGAAGAAGTATGATAGATAGGGTATGCTGGCACTATTAGAAGAGCCTGTTAAAAGAACCGTATCTGTCTCACATCTGATCTGTGGCAGAGCAGAAGTTCTTCTGAAATTAAAGATGAGAAGCCTCCTCTGGGTTGAGAGGATGGGAAACTTCTGCTCCACAGCCCTCTAGATCCATTATTAAAGGCTCTTTCTGCTGGAACTGAAGCCATATTTGTAACATAAAAGGTCTCGTGGATTGCACGATGTCCTCCCAGGAGATAAGATGTGTACCGGTGGAAGGAGTCGGACTGGCTTTAATTTCTCCTGTACTTGAACATCTGCAACGACTTTGATCTTTGGAGAGGTGGCGTCGCAAAACTGCGGCAGAGCAGCTGTCTCCTCTTCCATGTTGATGAATTTGTTCATCCCGCCCTCAAGCCTTCCTCATTACACTTGTTCTAATTCCCCTGAAACATCTTCAGTTAAACGGGTCGAAAAGTTGCAGAGCGGCACTGATTAACATCCACTCCTGGACACAGAAAGTGCGTGGAAACGAGTGCCCTCCTAATAGGATCCATAAAGGTCTAGTGAAGAGCCAACTGGCTGTTGAAAGCAACTGGAAGACGCTTCGCCCTCCCGCCCAAAAGGCTTCTTCTGTTCTCCTAATAGAATATATTGGTCGTTGGATCGAGCCCGAGAGAAGAACAGAACAGAACAGAGTATTTTTCGGCATAGTTTCATATAACGGCGACGCAGACTGAAGGGGTTGTGTGGATCCTGCCGCCGCTTTTTAAATGTTCGGTCTTCTGCAGATCCTTTAATTACCAGACCAGCAGCCTTCTCCAGGCTGAGTTCCTAAACTTGTTTTCTTCTCTGTCTTCACAGCGCTCCCTCTGTGGGGACTCATGAGAGAGGGTGCTGGGAGCACAATGCCCCTCTAAAACTACCCACCCCCACCCCAACTCCAACTCCAAAGATTTCTGTGCGGATCCGGGAGCGACCCACTACACACCGTGAGAGTGGAGCTTAATTACCAGCATTTCACACTCGCAGACAACCGTGGGCGAAATTGGAAAAGCAATGCGACGCCAAAACGAAAGGAGCACGCGGACGGGGATGAAAGTTTTAACCAACAAAAAACCCCCGTGCCAGATCATTATTCACTGTCACTCTCTCCAGTCGGGCGTGTAGTGGACAGGCAGGCGAGGCTGCTGGATTGGTAATCTGTTTTCAGTGATGTACTGTTACCATTACAGCAGCTGCCGAGGTCGCTTCTTCATAAAGGCTCCAGGATTTTCTCTGGCTGGAAATCTCTCTTTTGGACTGCAAACAACCTTGGGTCTGTATCTGTTCTTCAGACCTGTTTAACAAAAGGTCTGCCAGACAGATGACAACTTGTTGGGTTTAAGGGGTCACACAAGAAAACTAATGAATGGTGTTGTGCTTCACCAGTTAGCCGTTAGCGGCTCCCATCAAATGGCTACATGCATTAAACCAACCTGTCTCTTTTATTTAACAATAACAACGTAAAGTTGCCTATGCTCACTCACTTCCATATTTCTATACTCCCACTCTCACTTTTATTTAATTACCCTGGTGCAGAAAACCTTGAAAGATAATCGATCTCAGCAACTGCGCAGAAACAAAGACGAAGGCGGATGTCTGATAAGACAAGAGGAATCACTTGGTGCTATACAGGGTACATCTACCCTTTCTGGCCCAAGAAATTAAGTTTATACACAGTGGAGATAAGTTTTCCGCGACAAATGGGGAAACTTTCTTTCTTTCTTTTGTCGTCAGCAGATAAGGCAGACAACTCCCCAGGGCAGTGAGGTCGCCTGGAGGCTAAAAAAAAGCAGTCAGGCAACATTAGCAGGCCTGATCCCCCTTTGGGGGAACCCACCTGACAGCACTCACTTGTGAAGCTTCTGCCAGAAAGATCATTTTTCTCCTACATTATGCAGTCTCCAGTCTAACCAGAAGAACATAAAACATGGAGTTCTGCTCCACATGCATTAGCAGCATGAGCCCAACCATCTTTTCTGCCCAGTTTTAGTAAAAATAATTTAGAAACGCGATTAAATTTGGATGCACATACACACGAAGAAAGACAGAGAGGAAATTATTTCAAGCTGGTGCCTTTTGCACAAATGCTCACGATAACTCGGAATAAAAGTGAGATGACCGAAGGCCTAGCACCGGGATCCCTCAGATGATTCCTCTTGTAGTTTAAACGTGAACGTCCAACCACAGATTACTGCACACAGCTTCATCACAACCGTAGCGGCATTTTATGCCACACACACTTTTATATCTCTCACTGATTTAGGTGAGGTGAACATCTTAAATGATGAATTCTCGTTTGATACGAGTCAACCGCAGCCTCGACTCTACTGGGAAGAAGTTCCACTGTGGTTTATTGGAATTCTTGACCACTCTCCTCAGGTGCATCTGTGAGGTCAGGCCCTGGTGTTGGACAAGAAGGCCTGACTCTCAGACGACTCCTGTGGTAGGCTGATACACCTGTGGCCACGGCAGGGATTGATCACCTGACCTCAGGTGTTCGGACAGGTGTCCCAATACCTTTGGCGCTATAGCGTATTTCCCATTAAAAAGCCACGTCTGGCACCAGCGCCATGGTCTGAGATAGCAAAAGAGGCTCGCTGTGTCCTACATCGCAGCAGCTCTGATAATCCGCACGTGCTAAACTCTTTCATTCCCACCTGGACTGCTGCCAGACCAGAGGATTTTCTCTCGGCCGGCGGCGCCACATGACCACCACGAGGGGACATTCGTGTGGTTCAGTCCGAGAGATTCTGAATCAAAGGCGTGTTGTTTTCCGTTGTGAATAAACCTCACCAATGAAGAGTGGGAGGCAAAACTTTATTGCTAATCCAGCACAGTGATGTCTAAACATTCAAGTCAAACTCTTCCTTCTGCGTTTTTATCTTGGCTTTATTTGCTACACCTTTTATTTTATTGGGTGCAGAAAGGACAATTAAGCACACGGCAGAAAATAAAGGTCGATGCACTGCAAAAGGTGACTTGTACACAAAAGCCAACACATTTTTCTTTTCCAGCCTGGTTGGTCCACGAGCAAGCACATGTATGATTCTCTCGAAAGGCCATTCATCACAGAAACCAACGAGCATTTCCAGCAGTGCCTCGGCAGTTTTCTCTCTTTTTTTAAACAAGCAAGTCATTAGCTGAAGAAACAAAACAAGATACATTTTGAACAGGAAAGACTTGACTCTACACTGACACAGTTTTGTTTTGGTTTTTTAAAAAGAGGGATCACACACAGGATTGTGACCCCGCTCGCGAGTCTTCGTGATTCCAGACATTCTTCGCTGTAACCTACTGCATTGTTTATTCATTCTCGATTCCAAAACTGCACTTTTTTCAACTGTCTTTCAACATCTTGTAGTTAAACTTGGGCTGACTGAATGAAGTCCACGTGGCGGTGAAGAAGAGCAATATATGTCTTTGTTGCTAGCGTTACGCTGGGCCCCGCGAGGCTTCCGCACCAGACTTTGACAACATCCACAACAGTAAAGACAAAAATCAGCCGTGTAAAGCTTCACCCTGGCCGCTCAGCATTTCCAGAAGCCCAACATTTTTTGGAAAAATATAGAGTCCTGAATTTAACAGTTCTTGTCACTAAGTGAGAGTTATTTAGGTCCAGCGGTGCTGCTCTTGTTACTCATCCCGTCTGCAGTTCCAACACAAATCTGGAATTAATGACTGTCCTTGACGGACAGGACAGGTCCCTGCCCCCCTGCTGGGCCGCCGTCCACCACTCTGACGTGGGCAGCTGTCCGACGGTGCCATTAACCTGAGCGGAGCCAAAGCGTCCGTAAAGCTGTTTGGGATGTGGCATCTGCTCAAGGGGCACAGACGCATTAAGCGTAGCTTTACAAGAATGTCCTCGCCGCTTCGTAATCTCTCATGTTTCAACACGCGAGACAGAAGCACACATTTATGGCTACGCACGCTAAAAACCGTCATGTTGGCACGGGCACCACAAACACTCTTGGAGTTTATGGAACACATGCGTGGACTCATGCATCGTGTTTCGGGGGTCGTCTACTTTAAACTCTCATTTCATGGTACTTCCTGTTTCCTCTCCTCTCCCGAAACAGTGCTGAGGCCTACTACGTACTTTGGGAATAGTGTTCCACAGCACATCAAAAAAAGCCTGCTCGAGCTCACATTCACTACAAACACGCTGCGGCATCGTCGGTATAAGAATACAACCATAAAGAGACTTTTCAAAGGAAGGTGTGGAGTGAAAGCCGGTGCGCTGAAGAGACAACATGGAATGACAGCAGTTTGTTGCGAGAGCGCAAGCAATTTTAGCCTCCTGCCACGTCGCCGGGCTCAAAACTGAACGTCCACATCGAAATATAGCGATAATATAAGTGTGTAAAAATCCCTGCACCCTGGTCTTGCTCTTGGGCCTCAAGTGAAGCAGCTAAACGCCGTCGACCATCTGCATCTGAATCCTTTACGACTCGAAAGCGCGAATCTTCACAGATCTCCAGGGCAGCTTTGCTCGCGCCGCCAAACACCTCCACGTTGGCGTCGATCCACGGAACCACATTGCCGGGCATGTACGCCGAGCAGTTGGCCAGTCCCATGATGTCGACAGGACGCAGCACTCGGTCCCACATGTTGAAACTGGCTGAGTTCCCCCACGAAGGCCTGAGTGGCGTCGAAGCGGCCTCCGACTATGTCCTACAGAGGGAGGAAGTGGAGGCAGTTTCTTTTCTATTAAAGTTAACTGGCGAAGAGTCAGACTTTCATTAAAATTGAATCAATTCTGTTTGATTGTCTTCAATTGGGATCAGAGCTACTCAGCTCCCAATTTCCCGCTGTAAATAAGCTATCTGAGGCTATCTAGTGCAACATGTAGCAGCTAGGGACGCAGCGGTAAGAAAAGTCTGGCCGGTGTTGAGAAGCAATACAGACACAGCTGTTAGAGTTGATGATTGTACTCACCCAATTTCCCAATTATTGTGACTTATGCCCAGCATAGCTAATAGCATAGCATAGCATAGCATAGCATAGCATAGCATAGCATAGCATAGCATAGGCAGTAGTGATAAAATGCTACATAACATAGGTTGTTTTATGGTCAAAACCTTTTGGCCAATTAGCAACATTTTCTGAAAGTTTTATTAAAATCTGTTCTTAACATTCTGAGTTATTTTGCAGTAAGACAACCAAACCCCGGATGTCATATAAACTCCGAGCTAATAGCGCTTCCATCTTTAGGCTCCCATCTAATGCAATATACGTTGACAGCCCTCTATATAGCACTCATCCATCACTTTCCATCTCACATTTATCCTCCTATGCAGTTCCCAAGGACATGGAAGATACAGTGATGTAACAGCAAATGTACGACAATAGCGTGAGAAGAGCTCCCGTGCCTCCATTCCCTAAACTCCCAGTGCCTCCAGCACAAAGCTCATGGGGAAATACACCTGGAGCAAATGCACACATGCTTACTCTGTATTGCCGAAGCTTCTACGGGCTCTCCCTCACCTGCCTGACCCAGATGATCACCCCTCCAGGTTTAATTGGGTGCCAGGGGGCCAAGTTGCCCCAGTGC